>NW_026713051.1:6960000-7176891 GCF_030625045.1 Achroia grisella
ACATTACTATGCCATTTAGAACTAATAATACAGACTACTAAGTATGAGGAGTCACCATCATTTCCCGTCCCATTATTGGGGTCGATGATGTCTTCTTTCAAGATTATCTAACGATTATATATTTGAGATTAGAATTTGTATATTAGAGTATTAATATTGACTCTAAAATTATTTCTAAAAGAAAAAAAAAAAGATTCTAAATGAAAAAAACATACATCATATGAAAACGGCATTAATAATTCAAAATATCCTTATTTAAGCATCTATTATAGACAATTATTGTATCGGAAATACGGGATTTAATTTTAAGTAGAATACTTAAGTAGTACAGACAAGAAACTTTTCTCTCACTCTTTTCTGAAATGAGATATACACTATTACCGTGAGAGAGAGCCAGTTAACTATGACTTCAGCATATCAGAGCTCACACGGAGAATCGGTCCATGAGTGTGACAGATGAGCGAGACATACTTACATTCAATCTTATTAGAGGGAGCACAACGACCCCAATACAAGTTACTTCTATAGAAGTTAGTTAATTATACTTTATTTATAAATATCAAGGCTATAGTAATTTATTTATTTACTCTTAATATAATTCCCTAAGTTGGTATTACCAACCGAAATCACCGGTTGAGTAGTCTTATCTATTAGCAATTATTGACTTAATTAGCGTTTTATTATCGGATTTAGAGTATCGCTTTAATTGGATAAATTGGAATTAAGTACAATATTAAGTTCAGACATATATTATAATTATGTTAAGCTTTATAAATTTGTTGAGTAGGCATGAGTAGGCACAGTTCGAGCACGAGCAGAGATTAAGTATTTTCAAGAAAATAAATTTATTAAATTGATATAATTGCGAACTCTACTACACTCTACATAGCCGTGGAAACTATGCTAGTGATCTGATAGAGGCCCATACGGTCAGGTTTTATTAATTACTAACTATATTAAGCGGCGCTGCTCTCGTGGCATACAGATACCATGTTATATGCTGATAATGTAAAACAATAAAATACGTACAAATAAAATAAATTTTATTATCAATAATTTTAATTTCTGTAATTTAATAGTGTACCCCCCATAAGTGTACCCACTTATTAGCTTATTTAAAATCAATAAGAGTGGTTATTTTGACACATTAAATAATTGTACAGTCTACAGCATAACAGATGCTTTAGTGTGACGCAGTCAGGTACTAAAAATTTTATAAAGAAGCTATTTCTACAAATTGTGCTAGAAAAGCTGGCAGGCATGCGGCCCCAGTAGTTCGTACTAACTGTATACCTAACGCAGCATGAAGCACTCACCAAATTGAGGCGATCCCGCATTGTAACCTCTAAACATCAAGACCAGCGATTCAGATTTTTTGTTTTGTGTTTCCAACTGTTTTCCTCTAAGGGCCTTCTGGTGCGGTATTTTTATGGAGGGTAACAACAGCTCGGTTGAAGCAAAACATTATACTATAAAATCAACTGTGAAACGTGATTTCCTAAACATTTTGTCTCAAATTATTCCTCTATTGTAATAGTCCCCAGATTTCAAACATTGTGGATACACTAATGGGGGATAAGTGTATCCACAATGTTTGAAATCGGTCGATATAATTATAATTTACTAGCTACTAGCCCCGGCTTCGCACGGGTATACATGTATTATTATATATATAAAGCTTCCTCAAGAATCACTCTATCTATTCAAAAAACGGTTCAAAATCCGTTGTATAGTTTTAAAGATTTAAACATATATTGGGACGGACAGAAAGCAACAGCGACTTTATTTTACTATGTAATGATAATACCACACGTTATTTATTGTTACTATACTACTCTACACATATTCTATTTAAAATATTTATTACATGAGCTGTTCTGTACTTATAACATATAATAAACATAATGTTCAAACATATTTCAATAAAATCAGATAACATTTTATATAATTGAGAAGATATAAATTGCCAAAATATGAGAAAAACATCAGTCTCTGAACAAATCTGTTGCTTACATTACTTATAGAGTGAGAAATATTATACGTAGTAATAAGACTTAACAAAATGTCTTATTTATATTTTTTATATAAAAAGGAGCATCTTAGTACTATTTTTTGTCGTATGCCTCCTGTATTTACTTACATCAACATTTATTTAAAAGAGTAACACGCAAGTTTCTTGTTTATCAACAGTCTGCGTACCGAATAAGAAGCAGTAACAATTAAAAAAAATAGTACAAAAGTGCTTATATTAATTTTATTTCTATAAACATTATTTCTGATTTCAATAAATATAGCTTTACTCCTATATCAAGATGACATCTGATTTATGAAACTAAAAAATTACAAACAATTGTTTTCATACCAATTTGGAATGCGATGTTATCGCTGAAAGTGATTTAAATTCGGCTGTAAGCATTACAAGAATTTTGTCCTTATCTAATTGAACTGGTTGTTACTAACTAGTTCAAGTTTTTATATACCCGAAGGTAGACTAGCAATAACTGGACAGTTACACATTATACTTGTCAATCCGTATTGCGAAATAGTTTCTAATCATATATAAAACTCTTAATTTACGAAGCGTAAAACAAAGTTTGATACAGAATTCAACATTACCGTCACTACATTCCAAATTATACATTGTTTTACGACAAATGTGGACACTGCGAGATTAACTTAACTTTAGTTATTTCCATAGTTAAATGTCATATGAAATTACAGCTGATACACAGAAAATTGGTATATTACAAAGACATGCACTTCGTGTATACCTATAATTTACTACAATGGGTAGTCGTGACTCGTTGAGAGAAAAATGAAAGATTCAAACATTCCCACTGTAGTTTCTCAACATATTTGTTTCTCATTTAAACTTCATAATCATTATTGTTATAAGAAAAATGTCTGTACCAGTACCAGTTCCTACCAGGAAACTGAACTTTTTCTTCACTGTTAAATGTTTTATAGGATCCTGGAATAGCAAAAATTTTACGTTCCACATAATGGATGATATTCAAAAAAACTTCATTCATTATGCTGTTGATCAATACTTATTTCTCTCAACAAAATATCTAGTTTGTAATTATGTTTGAACTATTTAATAGTAGCAACTGCGGACCGTACGATATAGCTTGTTTTGGTAACTATTCAATGGTTCAAAAAACATATGAACCATCATAGAAAATTACCAACCCAACAATTTAATGTATTACAATTGAAAATTGTCAGTAAAAGAGCTTTATATAATTAAGGCCCAAGCCGATTCAATAAGAGAGGAAATCATAAGTTGCAATTACTTTCAGTATATGCAGACAAACAGGAATAATTTTTCCACATACCAATTTTACACATATCATAAATACTAACAAGTCTGTATATCTATATTAACCATTGATGGGCTTTAACGCCGTCTATCAAGCGAAGAAAATACTTTGAAAGAAAAAGCCAGACCAGTTCAATGGCTATACATATAATAGGTTTATTAGGTGTTTGATGCTTTTATGAATAAAGAGATATTTTTTTATTAAATTAAGTAGGCATACTTTTTTATATATTCATCAGAAAAGAATTTGTATGAACCTCCTATTTGAATTTGTAACATGTTGCTATTTTAGTGCTGACTTTTGATATTTACAGCACTATAGTTATTCTGGCGGCGTACTTAAAATTGAATTTGTGTCCAGCGAGAAAATTTTGACTCTACACTACGCTGCGGAGTTGATCAAGCTAACTGTACTATATAGACACTTTTTATATATACAAAGTCAGGCTAATACATAAATACTGTTACAAATAAAAATAAATAAGATAACATTTAAATTTAGAATCTGTTATTATTATATGAATTTTTAAATATTTTGTAATATTAAAATAGAGTGAAAAATAACCAAATCGCATGCATTGACGCGTGATTGCATTATACATGGAGTCAAATACAATTTTTGAAACCTTTCATTCGCTAGGTATTAGTCGAATGTTTGTATAACAGGTTATTGATAGGTACAATAAAACCTTTGTGACAGATAAATATCTGGCCGTCGACACAGTGTTCATACGAATATGACAATAAAAGCAGGAAAGAATTCAATGAAAACCTGTCAGAAAGTAAAAGAATCTGTATCCCGTGAAGAATATAGCTCCTAGAATTTTACAAAATAGCTTAGGACTTGTAGGCTATAAGAAAAGCATTAGTATTACTTAAGTGATAATTTAAAAAATGGGATGGTAGAATCAAAATACTACCTACATAAGCGGGGAGCATAGGAAATCATAGATTTTTTTTTACGTATGAGAATATTTTTACTATTAAGAATTATTTTAACACGCAGAATTACCATGTTTTTGTTCCAAGCTCTAAAAAAGCTTCCCAATTAGTCAGTAGAGCACAGTGTGGACATTTAGTGATGGTTTGGTGGGATGTTAACTATGAAGGAATAATTGAGCCATATTTTTATGAAATAGGTATCAAAACATGGGGATATCATTCTTGAGCAGGTAGTTAAGCCCTTTAACAACACCATGTTCCTTAATCAAGAATGATCCTTTCAGCAAGACCTCACCCAATCTTGTTTTGCAAAAGAACATTCTGGGCTGAATCAAAGCTTAAGACTGAGCTAGTCCCGATTTTTATCCGATATTTAGATTATGAATTATGGTCAGTTTTAGAGACTATGGCTTGGTCTAATATTCATGATAATTTGTAGACCCTAAAGCAATCCATAAGATTGGCAGTGAAATTTTTCCCATAGAAAGCGTGCGTGCTTCTATACGTGCGTTATAGGTGATCTCAACGTTTAAAGGACTGCACTGCAGCCAATGGAGATCATTCCGAAAAACTTTGTATATTTTTAAAGATTTTATATTAATGTTAAAATTTACACACATATATGCAATAGAAAAAATAAAGATTATTCCATATATATTATTGTGGTGTTAGTAGCTGCTCACAGAGACTTTAGTTACGTTACCGTGGTTTTTTGGGAAACACGGTTTTATACTATATATGTATGATAGGTTTATGATTCAGTTTTGTAATTATATTGTTGTAAGTACTGTACCAAAGTAATCTTCATCCTGTTCATGCCGCTTACCATCAGATAGACCGTCAGCTTGTTTGTCATTCCAGTTTCAAACTCAAACTCAGAATTGTGATATAATTGTGACGCTGATGCATGTTTTTTTTTATCGTTGATCGTTTATAGTTACAAAAAATAATTGTTCTTATTTCAAACAGAGTAAATTAAAAATTTTATGATTATGTGAAGTTGCAATCAAAAACAGTTGATTTCTATTCACAGCCTGTCAAAAACTGCGACCAGAAGTTTGATTGTATACGGTTAGCAACAAGTTTCATCTGTGAAAATTTTAAATTGTTTTGCGATTGTATATGTACAATGGCACAAATGCAATTTCAAAGTGTAGGTACAATTTTCTTTGTATCTGTAACTATTAAACGGCTCCTATTGATTTTTAATCAATTTCAAATGAGAATTGTTAGCACTGACCTTTTATAAATTAAGCCTCCCGGGGACGATAAATAAGAAAACTTACGTACTGTACAATTGACGACTAGTTAACAAAATTGTTGTCGTTTTGTAATTTATTAATGAAACACATTTTATGACTTCGGTTATGTTTTAATGTTTCCTGTGGAGTGGTAGCGTTCGATATAAATACCTTTTGGCTTCATCTTAATTTTAAACTATCTATCTTTACGTTGGAAATAATTTACGCGTACGTAAATTTACTACTAACGAGGACTTTTTATTTACTTTCAAAGTCAGCTAGAATTTATTAAATACAGTCATCTTAATGCGAAATATATTAAAATATATGCTTTTAAGTTTAAATTGGCGGTTAATACTTCAATGAACTGTCAGTCAAACTGAAAATCATGAGTAGAATGCATTAACGTAACAGTCCTCCTGTTACGTTTGACTTTCGTCTCACAGAAAGTCTCGTTTCTTTAGTTTGTTATCGATGTCTGCCGTCACGAGAGTTAATGCAAAATTTGAATTGTTACAAATGTTTGGCGTCGACTAGTTTCAAATTCATGAAGTTTGGAAGACTTATATTGGGAGTAAACCGTTTAGTCTCGACGCTTTTACTTGAATATTTTTTTTTAATATCATTAAAATTTGAACAGGAATAATAAATGTTATGTGATATATATAAGACGTATTTCTTTTTAATTTCTTAACACATTATTTTATTAAGAAGAAAGATATTTCATGTTATCCCCACGAATAGTCTATATCGGTATAAAATGTATACTCAAGATATTGATTCAGGGCATGATCTATTGTTGTACTTCACCTAAATTCTATCCATTTGTCCGTGATTATGTAACAAAGGTCCAAGCATATTCCTCTGTCGTCATTTCATAAGAGATATTGGGAAAAGGGGGAAGAGGGACAATATACTCGATGACAACCATAATCCTGATCGCAAGTCTATCTCTATGGGTAACACATACCATTAGTCATTAAATTTTTGCAGATCCAGATTTAAAACAAACTGCACTTGCCATTGCAATTGAACCAATTTGTTAAAACGTATACTTGGTGATTTTATTTTGCACTAAAAGCAAAGCTCTAAAATAAATGAAGAAAGCCGACGTTTGTTCACCGAATCGTATTTACTGAGCGATAACAATACTAAGGCTCGGAGCACACACGCAACTTAATGTTTCAAAGATGGCCAACTTAATTTCTTGCTAGCTACACAAACAAGCACTAAAAATCGTCCGTAGCAGCAACTTTTAGTTGCTGGCGATCGACAGCGATTGTTCTCTAGTATAGAAAGTTGATCTAATGGTACGAAACGGTTGAAATAACAGGCATCACTAGCGTCATGTCTATATGCAACAACTGCCAGTTATCTTAAATATTCTTGCTATTTAAATTAAGTACAAAATTTTAAATATCAACCGATTTGCGATTGTATGATAGAGTGGCATAAGAGTATGTGGCCGAAACTAAAAGTAGTTAGTGTGTACAGGCTACAAAATTGGGTGAGCTGGCTACTCGATAGATGGATTGCACTCGACGTCAAGACCATTAAACGAACTGCACAGAATTGTTTGTATATTTGATGGTATTGCTGCATTTGCATGTTGATAGAAATCAACGCTGTACGGTGTAGTATCCAATGAGTTCACTCCAGCGGTAAAATATAGAAGCGCGGGTTGGGATAAAAACGAAGTAATTACAACGTACGAAACTGAGCTTGGAAAATCTTGTAAAATGCTTTTAGGACTTTTGATTCAATTTCACTGATGATACTATTGGCCATCACCAATGGAATGGGATATCGCTAATCCATGGAGTGAGGTAGGATAAAAAACCGTACCAATCACAAACTAACAAAGAAAACTATATATAATTCATTTTCAATATACGTAGTTCCGTTGTCACACATTTATCGTACGTTGTCGTCTCGGCTACTGACTCTCCAGACCATTGTTGTTCTGAGCAGGAAGCAGACACTGTATGCAACGAAGTTCCTTAAGTGGGCCCATTTACTGTGATTCAAATACCAAAGAAAACTTTTATAGACGAACTCAATGTAGCTCTAATTGACTATTCCTATTCAAATCAGTTTTTAAAACTCGAGCGGTTCACGGACTTATTTTATTATTTGCTCTTTGCGATTTAAAAATATACTTTTTTCGGAAAATTTATTTCAGAGCTACTTGAATTGATCTATATTCGTGAAATAAACCATGGGAACGATGTTAATGTCTTTGATTATTTGAATAATGTAAACTTTTAGGAATTCCCATGGCGCATTCAGTTTCATAATAAAATTTCATTATATCATAAAATGGCTTCGATGATGGAGATTTCACATTGCAGTTTTAAATATGATGGATTATACTGTTTATTCTACAATCAATCCACCTCATAGACCTGTACAAAGCAATTATGAGGTTTGCAAGAAGATTCGTTTGTTATTTTTTTAATATTAATTTTATATTATGTATTCGGTTGTTTCGGAAGATATAAAATTAAATACGTATTTCAAGAATTTTAACTAATGTATAAACGCAAAAGGAGTTTTTTAAAGGCATAAGTTGGTGGATGGGAACTAACATTTGGTAATATTTGTTGAATTTGGGATTAAGAAGGGCAACTTTTTATCCCGATCAATGATCACGCGACTGCAGTTTCGAGCAATAGTCAGTAGATTATAACAACGCTCGCATGCTGCAGTGTTGTTTCCTGGCAATTTTTTTTTGTTTAATGGTTTATTATGCTTTTAATACTGTATAATAATTAATTATTGCTAACTATTAATTATTATATCATTGCCTTCCAAAGTCACTACTCAGATTTAGTTGTGTACCTTGAATAATAGGGGTCGTTAGCACAACTGCCATGTACAATAGGCTGCAGTTTCAGCTGTAACGTCTAATGTTACGGATATCCTAACTACTCCAATGTTCCTGTATAGTAGCCAGTCTGATAACTTAGATAGTAACTATGCGAGCGATGTAAATGACGAAAGAGGCCTTTCGGCTTTGTCCAGCGTGCCGTCAATAAACACTTTGTTCTATACATAATTGAATTTACTATGAATAGCGCTATGTAATATACGGTTCTTATAGGGTTGTCAACCATACGAGGATGCCTAAATAGGTAGGCGATTCTATTCTACGGAAACTTATAGGTAATTATTTGAATGCAGATAAAGTTTTTGTAGTTTGCATGAATACAAGATCAGTATTCAAGACAGTAAGTGAACATACTTTTCTACTTACTGTCTTAAATACTATAATGATTAAATATACTAATAAAATGAAATACTGCAAATACTACGATGTACCCATATACAAGAAATAAGTATAACATGTTGATACCTGTACCTAGTTTTGCCAAATATATCAACAAAGAAAAATCTTTATTTTTTTTCTATTGCATATAACATTTATTACTATAATGTGTGTTTCAACTTTGATATAAAAACATTAAAAATACATTGACTATTGACTGTAATGCATGCCTTTAAATGTTGAGGCCCGTAATCTAAAGCACTCACACTTTCCATGGAAAAATTCTAAACTCTTAAACTCCTTTGTAGTGATCAAAATGTTTTAAGTTAACTAATGTGACAATTTAATAGGTCGGTGATATATATGTACATGACGATATTTTTAAACTCTTTTGTATAAAGTATTATAAAATGTATTAAATTTGACAGCCCTGGTTCTGTAGCACCGAAATTTTCTGCATTGGAGCTAGTAAAGCCGCCTTCGCGTTCCTACTATAAAGCGTTAGTGTCGTGTTGGCGTATTAAAATGCAAATTAGCTACATAAGCCGCGGTGACATTTCCATTAATAGCAAACGCTAGTGCGTACTAGATCTACACAAATATCTAATACTAATCTGGGTGTTGTTTTCTTCTCGTCTGTAATCAATAGTTCGTATAAATAGATACTTCATATATAATTAGTAGGGATTGTAAATGAGAATAATAATAATATCTCAGGACAATTCACACAGTGCCATTCAAGATCAGAAGAGATTGCGTTATTGATATTAGACAACTGATATATATAAATAGATACATTTCTCTTAATGTAGTACATACATAATAAACATAGTAAGCACCCGGACCGATACAAACAATTATACACATGAAGTACAAATTGTACTGAATTGAATCTGCGACCATCGGATGTAAGGCCGTGTACTAAACCCCTAGATGACCCAGGCCGTCAAATGATCTCATTTTGTTTTTACATAGTAGTTATTTTATTAGTTTTCAAAACGTAACACCACATCATTTTAATACATATTTTAATACATAATTAAAAAATATGTT
Organism: Achroia grisella; assembly: GCF_030625045.1. NCBI lineage: Eukaryota > Metazoa > Arthropoda > Insecta > Lepidoptera > Pyralidae > Achroia > Achroia grisella. Next base: position 6,969,827 of record NW_026713051.1, read on the forward strand.
TAGTATCATCAATTATACAATATCTAGAAGGCATCAAATAGTACGCCAGTTATCTACTGATAGCCACTCTTTGCAATAATTTCCGAGAACAATTAAACAATTAACAAAACTATTACAGTAGCGTGATAAACTCATGATAAACTTTAATTATTTATATACCAGAATCATATAGAAATTAGGTATATGAGTAATATAAACAATATTTCTTATGTTGCTATAAGTTTTGTTACAAATTAAACTGTAATCTTATTTTTATCTTTAATTTATGCATATATTGTCAAGCGTAAACAACGTACAATACGTTGTTTACGCTTGACAATAAGTAAAAAAGTTCATTCAATAAGTAAAAAATAAAATAATTAGAAAAGGGACTCTATGTAAATCCATTTCAGTCCATTATTAAAATATATTAGGAGCTAGCTAAGTGCCGAGAGGGAATCATTAGGTACCTTGCCTTAACTCAGTTTCGACTAACATGATATACGTGAGTTAAAGTTTTTCTTTATATTTGAGACATTAATAATATCATTAAAACATCACTACTAAATTTTAATAACATACCTAATGGATAATGTTTATAATTGTGTATTATTCAAGAAGGGTATATTATGGTTTCTTAAGGGTTAACAACTCGCACGTGACACCCCTCTCGTTTCTGGCGTCCATAGACTAAGGTAACTGTTTACCATCAGGTGGACCGTACGCTTGTTTGTCAACGTCGTAATATAAAAAACAAAATAACTTTAGTACTAAATATTTTATTAAGTTTGACCATATAACAAGAGAAATAAGTGATAGTGTATTTTTAACATTCCCTTTCGATAATCTATTCTAAATCAATCTGAGCAGCCAATGCCATCGGTACTCCTACCCCGGAAGAGATGTGCCGTGAAGATATAGAGCACCTAGATATTTTAATTGTATGTTTTTAAAATAAAAAGTATTAATGCCTACAATAATTCTCCCGTGCAATAACGAAGCGGGTCACCAGTTATTCAAACATATTATATTGATTTGTAATATTACAAACAGTTGCTAAAAATGTATAAAGATGTCCGATTTTTAAATGATAAACTAATATTCATTGTAGGTACTATATATAATATATATATTAATATTATTTACGCAAATAATATTAATTTAATTTAAATAATATAGTACCTACAATGCCATAATTTCACCATATAATATACGCATATTATATGGCGAAATTATGGCAAAAAATTCTTATTGAATTGATGCTGATAAATGTAAACAACAAGACTAATACTCTGGAGATTAAATTTCTCATAGGCGTTCATTCAGAAATGAAGTCATACCTATAAATAAAATTTACTGGAATAAAATCTTTAATATTTCTAGTTTCATAAATAGCATAGTATAATACTCTTATAAAGATTAAATCGCTGGGAAGATCTATCTAATGATAACATTTATGAATAACGTACTTATTCATTAAGCTTCTATTACCTTTGACGGGATTTTTCTATCAAAGGAACGAGTAAGATTGGCTCGGAAAAGCTTAGCGTCATTATTATATAAATATCGCGAGGATAAGTTAAAAAGATGGAATAGGTCTCGAGTCCTGATGGTTCTATAAGTAAAACATTACATTACTTATATTTCTTTTTCATGTTTGTTCTTTCCAATACCATATGTATTATTAGACACTTTGAATCCAAATAGATAATTTGGAAATGTCAATTTAGTTTCTTTTCTTCTAGTATGTTCCACCGCTAGAAAGTTAAAAATTGTAACTGACACAGAGTTTTCTGTCTCCCAGATTCAAGCTTAACGATTTATAACTTTATAAATAACTCTTTAGACCTCTAACTACAAAATAAAACTCTTACCGTCTGTGGATAAATATATTTTTAACTATTGTTATTTTTTACAAATAAATACTCGCTATTAGTGTACCCATCTATAGGTTTTTTTCATACCAGTTTAATATAATACCTTTATTAATTTATAAATACAATTTTCAAAACCCTATACTTCTATGAATATTCAGAAGCTATTAAAATAGTACCTAGTTGTTATATAATACTTATAAATACACGATCACCTATTAATACTGATGTCACATTTTTTTTCATACAATGAATTCAATGGTGCACTCAATAACATTATATACCTATCATTAATTGTGTGATGCAGTTTGTTTATGAAATCTTGATCAATTTAAAATAACCACAGTTGGGTGATTGCCAACATTATACCTATGTTTACATTGAGAAGTTAATCTTATATATAGGCTTTGCTGTCTTTCGGTAGCCATTTGTATATTAAATAGTTAAATTGATGAAATCTAATAATGATAATGCGTCTGCCGACGGCATATAAAAATAAATGAACTACGAATTCTGTTGTATGTATATTGTTTTGTAATTTCTACAAAGTGTTCCGCGGAACAGTCAATAATATGTATTGTAAGTTATTTGTAAATAATGAGTTATAATTGTTGTTATAACAGTAACATGCGGTTATTTACATGTAGAAACATAACATTTGATATATTTACTATATTTATGTAAAGCGAACTAACGTCGCTATAAGAAAATAACAATGGATGAGAAATTGCACAAATTTTGAAATAATAAACATCCTAAAATTGTAGCTGCCGAATACATTAACTAGTATTGAAGAATAAATGTAATCTTGTGGCCAACTAAAATATTAATCATATGGCATGGCATATTATATTTGACTGAAAATATTATTTTAATAGTAAAAAAAGTATTTTGAACATCCAAATATCCCAACTAAAAACGCATCCATCAATTTCTATCACCTAATTTCACTCTAAATAGTTGTTTCTTGAAACATATGGAATAGTAAAAAAATGTCAAATCAAAATTCGGTATAAAACAAATATAGAAAATAATTGACAATTAATAAATTGTGCGAAACGTGAAGGAAATTTTAAGGAATTCTATTTCAAGAAAAGTTGTAAGAAAAGCCGTATTCAACGACGTTGCTTACTGTACCACCTTCTCCGACTAATGACGGGTTTGGTATTTGCTTTTACCATCATTATAAAGTTAGAAATTATGTACAACTGCACGCAGTCCGATATTTCTGCAAGAAAACAACCTATCGATGCTTACATATAATACGTACCTACATCAAAAGACTTTAATTAACTATTTTTAAAAGCGTTAGTAAATTATAACACCACATCCAAATGCACGACACTGCATCTATTTGCAACTTCTATTCACTGGACGACATCATTATTTACATCAATTTTGTATATTAATTATCGTATGGTGTATACGGGAACGAACAAAAAAAATCTGTTTGTGTGCGGCAAGCCAGAAATGTATTTGTATTTGTTTTATTGATATTTCAGTCCCAGCCAACATTTCAATCTTCAGCTCTGTATTTTGATAATCTATTGAGTAGAGAACAGTCAGACGTATAGATTAACTATTAATTAATATTGTAACACTATACTCAGCTCAAATACCCAACTGGTCGTGTATAAAGCCACAAATCTCGGGCGATAACGAACGGTCTGTGCAATCTGCATCCATCAACTTTGGTACAACGCATTTGAGATTGTCATTTCAGCTAATGGGCAAACGTCCACTATCAATAGGATTTATTAGTTGCAAAGTTTGCTACGGTTTAAACACAAACATGACGTCACAGCGAAGTTTCTAGTCGGAATATCTGAGAACGACGGAAGCTTCTGCAGTGAAACTTTCAACTTTCCGCTCCCACGGAGGCACTTGAAATCTGTTCTAACGTTTTACGCTCAGTAAAGTAGGTAATTTTCGCGTCGTAGATCTTCTGCCGTCTTGACTATATAAAAATGCGCAGCTTACACCGCTGAGGTAGGCGAATTTTTATTTTACATATCAATTATCTTTAAAATACACTATTTCTTGTATGATATTTATTTATGGTATGCAATATATTCGAACATGTTGAATATTATTTTTGGAATCCATTAAGAATTAGAAACACTATATGGGCCCAATATTAATTTCGTCAAGTGTAGCTAATTAAATTAGGAATTTTTGTTATTTTACTATGATGCCTAGCTTAACTTGCTGGGTAACTAATAACAGAGTTTAACTTGCTGGATTTAAAAAATTCTTAGTTCACCCGTCATGGATGTACTAAAAATTTCAAAATATATTTTCCGTACTGTATGCATATGTTCAAATACGTGTATATGGATATATTAATGAATTGGAATGCATTTATGGTGTTCAGATTGTTTGTAAGAGGTCTTGTTTTAAAAGATAGAGTAGTTTTTTATGAAGGTGATTCTTAGTGTACCAACTTTTATTTGAGTGTACCATTAAACAGAGAACTCAGTCGCATTTATATTTGTCTGAATTTCCCGGCAGTCCATGTCAATTTGTGCAATAAGATTTTCTAATATATCTCAAGGGAACAGTAAATAACAGACTCGTATGGTTGTAGCCGTGAAAATTGCTCGGAGTAAATATGAAAAATCCGTTTACACAACAATATGCTGGTATTACAAATAAGACTTTTCGAAGAACGAAATATAGTTATAAATACGTTTTGAAATACATTACAGGACAGCAAGCTGAAGGCATGTTAAGTGACAACTATTGCCTATATATAATATATTAACAATCGACTAATTTTGGCGTTAACGCCGTCATGTAAAGTCTGTGGAATCCCTCATGTGTTGCTATTTCAAAATACTAGTCATATCTCACCCTTCTAAAATATAGGTTACAATGCGAATTAATGAGGGCTGAAGGCGGCTTCCCATCTTTGGTGAGTAAGTCAGAATAATAATTTGGCATAATTTTTGTGTCTAGGTAACACGATGCGAAACCAAAACGATTTTCTTTTATAATCATACCAGCTATATTCACCCGCATTAAATGTAACCTATGTGTATAAGATATGTTACTGTAAAGTTTCGCTTAAATCCTTTCAGTACCTTTTGGGTAAAAGAGTAAGAAATATCCATCACGATGATGATCCATCCACACTCACAAACTTTTGTGTTTACAATATTAGTAAGACAGTCTAAGTTAGGATAGTCAACTAGGTCATAACATTAACTGTAGAACCTAATTCACTAGTCGAGATAGATTAACCGACTTTAAAATATACGCACTAACCAGAAATCTTTAGTAATCACAGTCCGAGCACGTTGACCTTTTCCAGACATAGGGTCAGTAGGAACAATACTAATCATCCACGAAATTGATAGTCCGTTTGTCGTTCGATAATAAAGATAAATTGAGACGGACGGAGAGACCGCGCACATTTAATAGTCCCAGTTCATCCCTAATATATTGGCGATTCTGTGGTTCATCCTTTGATATATGGCACCTCTGTTCAAATATTGTCACAATTTAAAGAATGTTATAATTTATATTTCATTATTGTACTACTAGCCTTTAGCCGCTGATACGATCTCTTTAATGTTGATTTTGTCAATCAATCCTAGTTATAATGATAATAAGAACTCTGCTAAGTTTGAAACAGATCGAACGAGCCTTTAAATAGTTTCATATATACTAAATAGTTATATATACATATATATATTATCGGTATATATTAAATAGTTTCTTATATACGTCACGATAGTCTGATTACCAAAATTCACATCCAATCATCTTCCACTGCTGCCCCGCCAGCCATTAAATTTATTTATACATGGGTTAAGATTTATCAACATATATGCTATGCCATGCCTATATACCATAAACTAATATTGGAGTTATGTAAAAAAAAAGAAAATGAAAGAAGAATAAATTAATAACCCCATTTTCTCTACTTGAAGGGTATGCGTATCGTGCTTGATGCATTGGATTGTTATTTAAATATGCATCGAGAACTAGCCAGGGTGCTATCAGTTACACACCCACTCCATCACTAGACGCTTATTGTTGGAATTAATTAACAGCGATCACTGCCCAAACCTCATGCCGCAATCCGCAATCCAACTTTAGAATTGTTCTTGCCATTGGATCGTTAATGCCCTCTCTCATAATTTTATATAAATAAATTAATAAATATTTTCTATATTACTACTAATTATAGAATATTAATTAATAACAAATCAACATTAAATATATTTTTTATTAAATCATGTATTAAACACACACATATGTTAAATTATTATATTTGATGAACAGGGTCTATTACTCACTAAACGATAACTTAATTAAAAACTCGCATGGCAATAGCTGTTCAGATACGGGATTTTCATTTAATGTATCATATAATAAAATTACTTCATAAATAAAAAAGGGACTCTAATGAAAAAAATATTAAAACAAAAAACTTGACGTTCATAAGAGACTAAAATGTTAATATTATTTCATTAATGATTTTGATATATTTTAAAATATTTGTTAACCAAGGATAACGGTAATGAGGAACTTGTCATACCTAAAAATAATTTAAATTATTTTCACTTGCTAGTAATTACTTGGAAATGCTTAAGTGGGTCAAGTATTATATAAAAGGGAAATGAATTTATTTGTACCTACTATAACCTATTTTTATTTATGAAACTTCGTTTTAAAACAAATATAGCGTTGCTCCCTCTTACTGTTCTTACTGAAGCGAAATACCTATACGAAGTAATTATTTCAGATAGGCATTTCGTTTCAGTTATAATGATAAGCTCAGGATGGAATTATAGGAAAATAGATCGATGTTTCCAATTAGCACCGGTGTTCTTCCGGTCTGATTCTTGGAACTATGGCGCTGTAAAGAAAATAAAACCAGGTGTACACGTTACCGCTACACACTTGTACCTGCGACTTTGTTTGCTTTTATATAATAGTTAGCCTATGTGACATCGTGATCTATGTTCACGTTTCATTTCAAACTTCAATCAGAAGTCAGTCGTAAAAAGTGACAGACAGACACACAGATACTGTTTCATATTTATAATATTAGGTCTTTACATATGAAATTGACATTTTGTCGTACTGACCACTTTGATCTCAAATATCTCCTCTTTGGTAAGGAATTCCAATTTCAAATTTATACATGAATGCATGATTCGTTTTTCGAAAATCGAAATCCATATGTTTTTACTATTTACGAGTCCTTTAAATACTTTAAACATTGCCCATTTCATAGAAACTGTCATTTAGAGCATAAGCAGATGCGAAATCTATTAATATGAAACAAGTACACCTACCTGTCCAGTTCATTGTTTACTATAACTGGTTTCCATCTGGCTCTCCGTATGCTACGTAGTGTAAAAATAATATGAAAATGATGACGCTTATTGTAATAAATCAGTTTTAGCTATCGACTACTATCTACATAATACCATTACGACGAATGTGTAAAACATGATAAAAATTTGTATGCAAGGTTGATTTAGGCGATAAACGCGATATCGATGCTATCAAATGACCCCAATCATAATCGATACATTTAGAAACTACTAGTTTTAATTTACAATAGGTGTAATTGACCGAACGATTTTCTTATCTATTATTATAAAAAAAATCAACAACAACGATAGGTTTATCTCGTAGACTGCAAACGAGAGATGGATATTCAAGCATGTAGTCAATCTGATGGTAAACAATCGTCCAGAGACTACGGTCTCTGGACATCTGAAACTTTAAAAGTAATGAAAAAATGTTAGATTATAATTATTATTTAGTTTTAAAGAGGTAACTAACTCTATAAATACGTTATGAAATGGGATTAGGGAGATACCAAGAGTTAGCTGAGCATAGATGGAAATTTAAAGTATTGAATTTGTCAAAAAACTGTACATTTATTTGGAAAACATTAGAATAGAATTTTAAATCTAGTTTTCTCAGTTATCCCAGTCGCATCATGGAATGCTAGGTTTTGGTTTTTACCGCATTTTTAATTTATTGGATTTCTTTTTAAATCAGTATATTGTATTAAAAACTAATTGCAGTTGTAAAAAGTGATAATCCAAAGAACCAATTGCAATATTCAATAAAATTCTGTTAGCCGGCAGAATTCTGAATTGGAAATATATAAAGTATTTGAATAGACGACATACATTCAATGGTATTTGCAATTTCATGGCAATATCAAAGATTTATATCTCGCATGTAAAGTTAGTCACACTTATGTATTTATATTACACATTTCTGTCACATTTGAATTTGTATCGAACGAATCTAATATGACATTATAAAAATTTTAAATATTTTCGATTTCATGCGACGCAAAGTTAGCCTGCATATTGTCAAAGTAGCACGTGTGATTGAGTATGCTGATATACTCGAGTTGAGTTTGGAATTACAATTTAAAATACTCCGAAAATATAAACATTATAGTCCTTTGTACTATTCTGTCCGTGAGACAGGCTCACAATATTTAGGATAGGTTCACAATATTCAAATATACCAAATCAGCAATTGACATTGCGACTGAGTACCCTATCTGGAATAACAGTCGTAACGGTATTATTTCTTATAATAATCTTTAACGTGGTCACATCAGCATATACTGATGGTGAATTGCAATTTTCAATACGTTCTCTTTAATTAGATTTAAGAATGCATCTGTATTTCTGTAATTATGTACAAGCTTATTTAAAAATAATAAGAGCTGAGTTTCTTATCAGTTCTTAGCTCGAAAGCGGTGGATTTAACATATCAAAAGTCTGAGTCAGAGACCTACATGAATTAAAATATTTTGATTAATCGACATGGAAACTACTAGGAATAAAACAGACGTACGGAGAATATTTGGATAAATAATTGTAGTGTATTAATACGTTAGGTTAGGTTAGTATCAGTTGACACGAGCCAATCGGGTTTAGAACATACTGCCTGACCGATACGCATTGACCTATCGCGATAACGGTTCGTAAAGAGTCAAAAACAATTTCACCTTGGATCATGGTCACACCACACGACACAATTAATTGAAAGAATTTTCAAAGCCTACCAATATGGTACAAGTACGTTATTATTTTAGGCCCCTTCGATAGCTCCCCCGTCCAATTCAAACGGAGATCGAAATTACGAAGGATTTAACCCCTAGCGGTGCCCTCACACTAAAATCATATGCGTCAGGTAGGAATTGAATATGACGATCCTTTTAATTCGAATTGAGAAGAACATGGAACACTGTTATCCCAGCAAATCAATATATCACAGTCACTTAACAGAAGTTACGGGCACGAATACTTTCACGTGACAGTCGTAGGTGCAGAACACACGATACAACTATTATATTAATATGTACATGATATCCTTTATACTAAATTCCTCACCTGGGCAGTGCCGTCGGAACATAAAATCGTGTAGCAGTTGCCGTGGTAACACAGAAAACATGGTTCAGATAACAAACAAGAAATATCTAATAATAAAATAATCCACTTAATTTTAATGATATTCTGTACAAAGGAAACAAGACTGATACCTGTTAAGCGTAGTTTTAGCGTTCGTATGTATTTTGAAAATGAGATTTGTTCTATAAGACTACTAAAGAAAATTGTTATGAGGATTAATCTTGACTATTGTATATAATAAATATAAAAATATGGATTGTCAAAAAGGTCTAGCCTTTGACCTTTTTGTCAAACCATTTTTTGTGTCAGATTATTAGAATTTTTAAAAAAAAACTATTTACATATGTCATTACAAGACCATTTTTCTTCGGGAGTATTAAGTAATAATTAAAAGTATTTTCAGAACTTTTCTTGCAATTACATGTAGATTATCGACACATTTTTCGTTTGTTGCTGCTGGTTATTGATGTTTTGCAAAGTTCTTGAAATCATCTGTAGTGTTTTGACCGTCTATTTTGTTGGTCAGTAATTATTAGGGATGCTTGTATTAATCGAGCATGTTGACCGTTGGAGCTGATAGTATGCAGAACTCGTTTACGTTTTTAACTATTCATTTTGAATTTCTAAGTCAATTGCATGAACTTTATAGATATCACTATCATCTTTTTGTAGAAAAAAATTAACTATGTCTCGGCCTTCTATTGTATTTACTCTGACAGATAATGACCAATTATACGAAAAGAGCTGGTTTCGGAATATCACGACATACATATATATATATATATATATAGGAACTGATAAATTAACTTGTTTTTACGCAGTGTTAGAAAACCAGTACTTTAGAAAAATAAATAAAAGGAGTCTTTATTCAAATAAAATTAATATAAGAACTTTTAATAGTTACTTTTTTTTATTCTACCACTCATTCATAGAAGAAAAAGAGCAAGAAACAAATATAGGAATTCTTTAGTTAGGATTAAAAAAATATTTTTTGATAATATAATATATTTATTTGATTAAAGCATGTACCATTGCTATTTATGCATTTTTGCCATCTCATAGGTAATTCATTGATCACTTTATTAAATAAACTATTCGGACGGGAAACCATAAAATCTTTGAAAGTGCTTTCCTTGCAAGATTTCCAAATTTTAAAAAAGAAATGGTAATTTGTTAGAGCAAAGTCCGGGGAGTATGGTGGATGTCTTAAACATTCCAATTGAAGCTCTTCTAATTTGGTAACTGTTGTGCGGTGTGTGATCTAGCATTGTCCTGAAGCAGTAGTGGACAACGGCGATTGACCAGCCTCGGTTGTTTAGCAGCTACGTTTTACATCATGGTTTGCAATAGCTGACAATACACATCTGCCGCAATCGTCTGGCCAGATTGAAGAAAGTTGAAGTGAACAACACCGACACTAGTCCACCAATCGCTCACAAGTAAGTTTTTTATGTAAATTTCGCTTGAGGCAGGATTTGACTGGTTCACCAGCGTACAGCCATTGCGATGAGTGTTTCTGATTATCGTACAAGATCCACTTTTCATCATAGGTAATGATTCTATTTAAAATCCTTCATCATTATGCCGGTTGACTGATGTAAAGCAGCAGTCTACGCGCGTTTGCCCATTTGCTTCACTCAATTAATGAGGTGGGTCACCTTTCAAGCTTTGTCGCCTTCCCAATTTGCTTCAAGTGGACTATTGTAAACTAAGTGACGAAAAATGGAAAAAACATATATTTTCGAAAAAAACTGATGGATAAGTAATTAGCTGCAAAATTCCTAAACATAGATGAGGTATTTGTGATCAAAGTGGTCCGTACGATAAAACGTAGTATGTAGGTACCTAATATTTATTATATATATTATATTTAGGTACCTTATACCAAATATTTCTCGTGCAATAATAACATAAGTAAGATAAACACATAATTTTTACAAATTGTTCAAAATGTATAATTATGTAACTATATTAATATTGGCGATAAATGGATTTATTGCTATTCCCGAAAACTATGTGTTATATCACTATCAACGATTCATCAATCTGGTATACGACGTTCAAGATTAAAAAGATGCGATAACTGCAGCCAACAGCATTAGAATAGTTTGAAAATAAAAGGAGATGAGACAGTACGAAATATTTAGACTACATAAGCACAGCGTTGTTTCAGTAATTACTCTTTAATTGAATAAAAACGTCAAATTTGACTGTTGGTTTATTTAAATTATTAAACTTCTTGTTTACCTTTTCCACAATTACTCTCAGCCATTGAAAGGTCGACTGGAAGAAATCCTTTTAAGAGATAAGTCCTCCATTGTGCTATATTGTATTGTACGCATTCTACGTAAATACTTGTGAGTCTTTGATTTTATATATACAGGTATCTACTTATTCAATAGATTATAAACTTTTAAGGTCATACGACCTTAAACACATGATGATTTCAAATGGAACATTTTGATTTTTAGGTGATATCTCATTTGCGGGGGGACATGTGGCAGTGAAATAACAGGGTTCACAGATTGCTACTTACAATCAGGTGGGCCGTTACCATCAACTTATTTGCAATTCCAGTTACATCAAATAAATAGTATACTTTGTACAAAGTAGTCTGCGTACCTCAAGAAAGAACGTGATAGCCTATCACATTCTTTCTTGACGTAACGTACGTTTTCTAGACGCGTAAAATGTACCAACAGTGTGTACAAAATAGAATGAAATACAAAAAAAAACAATGTTTATTTAAATAAACTTAATAGTATCATTTACAAATCTAAATTGTAAATGTGGAGGTAGAATAAAAAATAACCACTCAAAGGTGCTTAAGGACTAAGTTTATTTGAATAAATATTATTTCTATTTGTAAATACAAATAGATTCGCAATGTATAGATGGACCAGAAACTCGGTTATTATTATGTTTTAATATATAAAAGCTATTGTATAAATTTATATTCGTGTGAAATGTGAATACAAGCTAACCAACAGCGTAAGACGTATTAATATGTTAAACACACATCTACATAATGTAACAAATGTTACTAGGTCGCTGCGACGAATCCTACAAGTGCCTTAGCGGCAGGCCTTTCTTCCTTCTTCACCACCTTTTAAGGAAATGAAAAAGACAAATTACTATGCATTCCAATAAGCTAAACTTTAAAATGAGAGCACTTGTCATAATTAGGTAGAAACAATAAAACATATGCCACTATTGTAAATTATAATTTTAGGCGTTTACAACACCAGGAATACATGTATTTACATAGACTTAGTTGTTTAATATTAGATAGACATTTATGTATTAAATTTGTAAGGTATTTTGTGAGCAATAGTGGTGCTGCTATCTGCACTGATGGTATACGCTGACAGAGCACCAGGTTACTAAGATGACGATAGATTGATTAAACAACTATCAACTGAACATGTATTAAAATTTTTTTATATTGATGGAATCACGTTCATGTTACCTATTATGCCATATTTTTCCGCACGATAAAACAAGTCATTAGATATATTCAAACTAAAATTAGCAAAAGTTAATTAACTGTACAGATCCTAATTCAGGCTGAATTGGACACACACACAAATTCATATTTGTAACCGCCTGCCACCACAACGAAATTGATAATACAACAATGCAATGTTTAAAACAGTGCAAATGTGATAAATAGATATCTCCGGCTATTGTCGGAATGAATACACAACAATGTCATTGTAATCAGTAGTTACAAAATTAAATTCTTATTATGTATTCCTTTAAAGCAAGGTCATGCGATATTATTCAGAAAATCCAGTTTCATTGAGCTAATTGCATGTATGTATATTACACCTATACTTGGTTATATATAACTATAGGTACATATTATTATGTATGTTTACGGCATACAAATTAATTCCTGAGTATTTGGTTATATGGCATTTGAATAGCAAGCAAGCACCTGCAGGAAAAGGGTAGTTCTTAAACTTGAATTCAAAGGATGGAATTAGAAAAAATAATTAAAAAAACATATACCATCTTTACAGGTATGCAATACAAATGTAATTGCTGGGGCGCTGTATGTGCTCATTGACGGAAATCAGTTATCATGTGAGCCTTATGTTCGTTTGCTGCTTACATGAAATCAATGTTAAGCCTCAGGTAGCATTGTGGACTGCGAAGTATTTAGGAGCGGTTCTGTTGGCTGTTATTTGCATTTGGTCATGTCTCGCGCCGATCCCCTCAGATATAACCCCTCTATGTAATCTCTCAGATATATATTAATCTTATCATTAATGTTTGTCATTACACTATTTTTATAGGTGTGTTGTTTCTATATTTTGTATATACATTCATGATATACATAAACTACCATTATACCTAAACTTATTATAATATAAAAAAAAATCTGTAACCTTAACTTACTTTATCAAACGATACTTGATTTTAAAAAAATATCTAGAGTGAAATATATAATATAAGTATGCCATAATTGTACCCCTGCAGTCATGGTGGATAATATTATTAAGAATAATTTTAGTGCGTTAACTCGTGAGGTCACCATCAGGTGACGCCAAGCGATTGAATTAATTTTGTTATATTTCATTAACAAAAAATACAATATATCTATAATAATTACACTCCAAGTCGTAACGACGCCTGGCGTAATTATAAAACACTGCACAAAAGATGCATGAATAATTCAAATATTCAATATCATTAACTACGTATACAATATCGTAAGCTTTCAAAGCGTTTCACATTGACAAACATGGAGACCATATACCTGTATTAAAAGTGGCTGGATGCAGCGAGCTTCATTAATTATGTTTGAAGTTATACTTCAGTGATTGCAACTGAAGCACCATGATGTTTGTTTTCAGCCCAACTAATTTTATAAATAGGAAACTAAGTGTTTATTATGCTTTCATGGCATCGCTACTCAATGTATGGTAATAAAATTCTGCACACAGGTGAAGGGCATAGATTAATTTGTTCTTTGTAACATTTATTGAGCTTAATGGGGTGTAGGGTACAATAAATTCATACAAATAATATGTTATCTAGCTATAATTTAGCACATTTAGACTTTGAACCTATTCATTAACGTTGTGACGTAGTCTAGTATCATGAGTCAGTTATGCGTGAATTAATATATAAACAGGTGTTGGGTCGGGTCATTCATCGGTCGGATCATTTCCTATAACATGAATGAACGCAATGTTGACTGGGTCATCCGTTATACTCGTGAACGCGTATTGCTTTTAGGAACTGGTGTAGTCTGATATGACTGATTGAATTTGTTGCTGTAGTAACTACGTCTTTAATAATATACTGCCTCAAATTAATTTTATTTGGTAGTATATATTCATACAAAACTTTAAAATATAAAGTTACACTTCTTTAAATATATAGAAGGCAAGTAAGTTTGTAGCTTATTCTTCTTAGCTAAATCAGCATTCCGAAAAGGTAGAAAATAGTGAACGAGAAATAGGGAATATGAAAAGAACTCGGTAACAATTTGACTGATAAAAACTAACGACCCGTTTATTTGAAGTTAAGGCTATTTTTTTAATTCATATGAACCGTAGGGCCAAATTCTGTCCACTAAAAAGGTTTTATCAAAATGGGATCACATAGTAGAACCTAGGTAGTCTAGCAACAACTATACAAGAATTATATCACCAGTCGGATATTATAACTATTACTCTATAATTTGCACTAACCATAAAAGGGTAACATCGTTAAAATTAGAAAATGGTTTGAAGGGTCTCACGTTTCCACACTAACGGAAGGAATATTTCAAAGAGGATAAACCTAAACAGCTAACAAGCAAGGATTCTTTTATAAATATCGTGACCTGAGCACTTTCAAGTGCTGAGCAGCGGGTCGAGCCAATTTCCGAGCAAATCTACGTCTCCACAAAGAATGCAAGTGACCGAATCGACGTCATATGTTGGCAAAACAAATCAGCTGCCAACGCAATACGACACGTCTGTCTTCAATACTCAAGGTGGATATTACATTCACAAATATATTAAATCAAAACTACAACCAATTTGTCAATTTATAACGTTAACGATGGCATTGTCAACTGTCGACGGGTGGAGAACGACACACATGACATGCCCATATAACGCTGAGTATATTTGAATCCAAGTGGTAGGGAATACACATTTGATTCAGGAACACAATCTTTAGGGTCTATGTCGGGGTACTAGTACACTATAAAAGATCTTTACAGATTTCAAATTTTGATTAATATATCTTGACAGACATCCAATATCACTAGTTACTGGAAGTCTGTCAAGAAATGTAAAATGTGAAAACAATTTCAGACAGAGCCAACAGTATTTCTATGCAATAGCTGAAAATGTGATTGTCGTCGGCGGCCGGACATGACATATCAACCAGTTGCTGTGTCAGTTTGATATGCAAGTTATTACATACGAGTATTAGCTGGTATTTTGCGCAGATGAAATCATTGTTGAAATATCGTTCCAAATATGAAACAGTTATTTGTGCTAGCGGTCAAAATTAGACCATAATTCAATTGAAACGTTATGGTTGAAAGTTAATTCAATTCCATTGTTAAAATCCAATGCATATATGTATGTGTGTCTATATGTGCCAAAAGCATAGCAGAGTAATGTTTATTTCAATTACTATATTTTAAGCATAAAGAAAATTAGATTATTACTTAATTTTTATAATAAGAGGTAAAAGGTTTTACATCACTTATTAAAATGTAGATAGATTTACACTGCAGATATTTGATTGTCATAGACCGTTTTAAATCAAGATGCAACGAATATATATAAAGTTTGATTCCTATCATATTCTCTTACTTTAGTTTTTCTTTCTGAGGTTGAATATATACGCAGCAAACAGAGAATGGCATATGCAATTTGATATTTTCTGATAGTGTTTTACTTTTAGGCTTCGGAAGTTCTTAATATTTAAATTACACACATGTTGAAAGGAAATGAAATGTAGTAGACATTGTTTAAAATATATCCTTATATCTCTGTTATATAAGATATATAAGGATCTCGATATAAGGAGATTGCAAAAGAAGCTGCTGACAACTGAAGTGAGTGAGACTAAGAAGTAGTTGAGAGAGATATATTCTATCTTTCATAATTTTTGTGTGCGTAATCAGCACAATTCATAGATGTATCTATATATATTGTCTTACATATACTAAATGTAATGAGCCCCCTAACAAAACCTCCATACCGTAATATAGCGTAACGCTTGATTGATGGCTCCTGGTTACTCTGTAGCCAGAACCGATTGGTCTTGGCTCATTTGGTACCTAATCCGGCAAATTAGGGGGCTATATATACAAAAGTATTTTCTGACAAATATATTTGTCAGAAAATACTTTAATTATACTCCTTTCAGACCTTATGTTACGAGCGTGCTTTACAATTTTAAAACGCGTTTATTCGGTATTCATGGGCGAAACCTACAAAATGATAGTGACTTCCTAAAATAGCTATTTATTTTTATGTAATTGGAATTACAAATAAGTTGAGAATTCACTTGATGGTAAGCAGCGGTCACCCCAGCCTATACATAAACTGGTCATAAATACTGTTACACTTAAAAATAAACAAAATATTACATTTGAATTTGGAATCAGTCAATGTTATGAACGTTTATTGTGTTTTCTCATTTTCGGTTGTCAAATATTTTTTGATATTAAAATGGAGTGGGATGATAAAGAAAACCGAATTGCATTACTCAAAGTAGGTAGGGATCTAAATACCATTTTTGAAACTATCCATTCGCATGATTAATATGTATATTTGTGTCGGTACACAAATATACATATTAATAGGGTTTTGATAGTTACAATGAAACCTCCTCCTTTTGTGACAGAAAAAGATCTGACCAAAAATGGCAATCAAATTAAAATAAAGGAAAGAAAAGTCGATAAAATCCTATCAGAAGGTAAAGGTTTTTATCTCGCGAGATGAAGATAGGTTCCTAGAACAATATCCAGTACTTATTTTAAAAGATGATTTCGGAAACGCAGCCTATATGAAATGCAGTGGTCATAACTTAGCTGATGATTTTTAACAAGTCAAATCCAAAATGAGCCTTAGCAAGACTCAGCGCTAGGTAATGAATGATCCACCAAAGCTTGGTTGGATACGAATGTTTCAGACATCATCAAAACCTGAATACTGGCCGTCATCGAGTTCCGATTTTAATCCGCTGGATTATGATTTACGTTTTCTTGTTTACGGACTACTCTAATGCTGTTGACCAAAGCTGGCCTTTATAGCTTCACCAGACGATAGGGGGCGAGTGCAGATGGCTCTCCAAATCTGTGGAAGGACGTATGGAGCGGTTGAAGGCTAAGTCCTGCCTGACGGATACAACTTTAATCTAAGTAAAAAAACTTTAGTCTAAGTTAAAATAGTTGATACTGACCCATGCAAACGACTTCAACACAAAATCATCGGGCAAAAATAAATAAGTTAATAAGAAGTCGTTCTCGCATGTCACGTAGAACATGCATGTCTGCTACAAATTGAAAATGTAATTAATCTAAAACAACAACAAGCTATGCAACGAGCAAAACCCTATTTCATCGATATTTTATTTCTACAATTTTATTCAATAGCTTATATCTCTTGAATGTGCTAATTGGCAATCTGTTTTCCTTTTAATGGTTAATTATGATTTCTGTTTGCTTTAATGTTTCATTTCTTTGCTTCAAGCTATGAAAAAGCTTCTTACGACCCATTGCATCTTGAGATGTCATATTAATTCGGTGAATTTAAGATACCCGATCCCCGTAGTTATGCCATGCATGTCTGTAT
Organism: Achroia grisella; assembly: GCF_030625045.1. Taxonomy (NCBI): domain Eukaryota; kingdom Metazoa; phylum Arthropoda; class Insecta; order Lepidoptera; family Pyralidae; genus Achroia; species Achroia grisella. Next base: position 6,987,899 of record NW_026713051.1, read on the forward strand.
ATTGAATATTCTTAAGTAAATAAATCACAGTAAATACTGTAGTTTTTTTTTTATTTTTATACCATGTAGGTGGCAAACAAGTATACGGCCCATCTGATGGTAAACGGTTACCTTAGCCTATGGACGCCTGAAACACCAGGGGTGTATGCGCGTTGTCGACCCTTAAGAAACCTTAATATACCCTTCTTGAAAAACCCCATGCTGTAGTCTCTCGAGAAAACCTCGGCGGGTAGTTCATTCCACAATCTAAGAGTACGCGGAAGGAAGCTCCTCTGAAACTGCACTGTCCGTGACCACTTAGGCTCCAGCGTGTAGGGATGAATTCCCTGTCGATGGCGAACGGTGGGATGGTAAAAGGTAGCCGTAGGCATTATGTCAAACATTTCAGAAAACAGTCCGTTGTATACTCGGTAGAACACACAAAGCGATGCCACAAAGTCTCGCCTCAAGCTAAGTGGTTTGATACCGTTTGATAGATTGGGATCATCGACAATTCTCATACCACGTCTCTAAACCGAGTCAAAAGGACCGAGGTGGTATCCAGGTGCTCCTGTCCAAAGATGAGAGCAGTACTCCATGTGCAGCCGAACCTGCGACTTATACAAGAGAAGTCTCTGGTCTGCAGTGAAGTACAGCCTCGCTATATTCAGCACACCGAGCTTTTCGGACGCCAGCTTGACCTTTTCTTCAAGGTGAATACGGAACTCGACTGTGCTAGAGATGTCGACACCGAGAATCCCAATACTCTTAGAGATAGTAATGGACGTGTTCTGGAAATGCGGAGCCACAGCAAAAGGGGTGCCGTTGCTGTCTTATTCTATCTCACGCTTGTAGTAAATATGAACCTTTAGTATGTAAAATGTACTAAAAATAATGATAATTTGTACTTACTAATTTCCTCGGAATCGTCGGATAAACCAGAGGAGCGATCTTCGATTTTCTGAAAATAATAATTTCATATTAATAAAAAAAGCATTTTAAAAAGAAACTTTTCTTTTAAAAAGCACTCCCGAGTCTATAAAAAGTAAAAAGCCTTTGTAACGTTAATCTAATTGTAGTTTTTTCATGTCAGTCTATTATCTAATGTTTCTACTTTCTAGAGCCTGTAAATAAAAAGTATTAAAAACTATTTTTTATAATTTAGGAATTTGACTATATAATATAACATAAGTAAAAATCTATATACCTGTCCATACTTCATAACTATATTTTTTATCAGTACCTGAATATATAAAATAGATGTTAATTCATTCATATAGTATTGCAAAGTTCATATATTTTCAATATGTATGGGATTGTACAAAATCTCTACTCTAATGCTTTACGCGGACACGATGAAAATTTGCGGCTATCAGTACCGGCCTCGTATCGGTGAGTTAATCTTGAAAGATGAAAGATTCACAAAATGAGAAAATAAGTCAAGTTTTCTTTGATAAGTCGAATTCAAGTGGGCTATTTTCCAGAAATATTGAATAGGACACGCCAGATAGGTGGCTTTTAAGAAAATTACCTTTCGTTAATATTCTGTATTGATATTTCAGTTAAGTTACATACCTTTTATTGGGCACCGATAAGCGTGTATTAATGTCGCGACATTATTGCTTCTATTTATGGTTCCCGTAGTTAAATATGCAATGAAACAATTATGCATACAACTTTGCTGACAATAATTGTTGACCAGCCGTTATCTATTTCCAACATACATAGTATATTAATTATAGGTACAGCTGCTATTTTTACTCATATATATATATATATATATTCTATGAATGAAGGTACATAAAGGATTGTGATATCATATACCACAATAGAGTTTTTACGGTTTAGGTTCTCTCATTCGGGATCACTACGTTATCTTTCTATCCAAACTTATCGTTAACGATACTCTTTCAGAAAGCTTTGTTAGAAACAATTCTATTTACTATAAATGAATCTCTATGTTACCAACGTAAGAGATGAAATTGGAAATAACGTCCATAATAAAGTAAAACACTCTTTGCATTGCATTCAATCAAAATTTATAATAAAATATCTTTTAGGTGATAAAAGTTGACAGGAGCATTTAACTAACAACCAAATTGTTATAACCAAGCCAGAAGCTAATTAGTGATAAAAAAACGCCACCAATTGACGTTCCACTACAGGGCAGGTATCAAACCCTCTAAGCGGATATTAAACTACTACAACTTCGCTTGCCAAGCGGCTTAGTATACCTATGCTTTATTGCGAGTCTTTCTTGTTTTGCACTGGTGCAATGTTTGTGCTTTGTTTCCCTAGTCGGATCTTACAACAAGTTTTATAACAAAGTTTCTCATCTCTGAGCAGTATGAAACAAAGTCGCCCTCCGCGTCCGTCTATTTCCTAGCTTACTTTTAAACCACGCAATACTTCTATACGGATTGGATTCTACGAAGTGTGATTAAGAATTATTCTACCAATTAAAAGTTTTAAATTGCTTCTAGATATAAATGTTGGAATAAATATTATAGTATATATTAAGGATTAATCAGCGTTTTTAATTAAAAAATATATTTATGTAATCCTATTTATCTGTCACAAACAACTACTGTATATCCTACTAGAAAAGCTCTAATTAATTTGTAGCAAGATGGCCCTGCGTAAAATGTCTGTACATGACAATGTAATTGCTCATTATATTTATTTCTATATTGTGTATAGTGTGTATTAGAAATGTGGAATACTATAATAAAAAAGTAGAAAAAACGGAATCAGATTTTGAACTCGAAAATGAAACTTGAAATTTAATTATAGCAATGCATACACGATAGTGCTAATTATACTTCATTTTACATAGTTATAAATGATATACTGTCGCGTGTCGCTAACCACATATTCACATTAATATTAATGCTTAGCGAAGCGACCAGGGTTCGCATGGGTTCAATTATGCCATCGATATCTATTTTTATTAAAATGTAATATAATACTACGTTACTAACTGACAATGTACATTTCTATATGTGGATTTTTTTTTTAATTCAGTAAATATATTTTGTTTTTATAAATATAATACTTTATGCAAGCTTCTGATAATTTTCGAATATCTATTTTGTACACATATTGGTGGTATATTCTGGGTAAGTCAATAAATAAATAAAAGTATTAGTCTGATTATTATATAAAGCATACACAGCAACCCTATGTATGCTTTATATAATAATTTGATTAAGACAATAAGGGTATATCAAAAATAATCAATAGCCTCAGTTCTTACTTCCGATGTCCGCGTATTCGCTTCCTCGCAAGGTGCAAACATTTGTATTCATGAGTATGACTGGTTGTATTGGTTTGGGTGTTTTCTATATATGTTGTATGTGCATTTACAAAAAAAAATGTATTTGTTTCAGTTCTCTAGTGCATATAACAAAAGGACTGCTAAGCTTGAGACTAGATGGCGTTTTATAAATTATCCTGGTTGGTTATCATCATCAAAGTGAAAACCAGGCTTAGCGCTAACTTGAGGGAATTGGTTAATAATGGGCTATATTTGTCCCAATACTAGTAAACATCCTAGTAGGTCTAGGATGATTACTAGGATGTTTACTAGTATACCGTCCATGAATTACGACACACCTAGAAGGGGAAGGGCAGATGTCATTATATAATAAGGGGGCTTAGATTATGTGACATCGCATTTAAATTTTAGTATTAAAATACGAAAATTTTAGGTATTAAAATGTGATCGGTGATGAACTGTTAGTAACATGTCCGGTCGTAAAGGCAAAAATTTATGAGTATACAACCCTACTGAATTACTACATTTCCTATGAATAAGACATTGTGTGGGTAGAGGTGAAAGGAGAGAAGTTTTTATGGATAATAATGGAATGGTGCACTCGTCTGCGTTAAAGGTTTACCTTAGCTAATCACAAATGGATTGGAAATGAATGATTGGATGAGCTTGAAGTCAAGTTAGTCAGCCCATCGTGGCGAATTCATCAGTTTTTTATCGTGGTATGGTATCCAGAGGGGGCAGCGTGGATATCGGCCTGATAAGATATATTAGGAACCACTAGTTCTCATTATTGTCAATCTCCTTCCTCCCTGGAGGGAGACATGGGGAGGGTGGAAAGTAATCTAACCTACCTGACTTCATGCTCATTTTTCCATTTGTAAATACTAATGGATCTATAATATTATGTATTATTAGATCCTATATTGATTTCAATATCCTTTTTACTTTGTACTCTAGTATTTAATTTATAATCTGTAAATACATTTTCAGGCAGACAGCAGAAGATCATGTATCATATCAGGTGATCTTCCAGTGGGTCTCGCCTAGAAATTACCGTGATTACTTCCTGGTGCATTCACCACAATGGATGCTAAGAACCCTCACTTCATCCTCATCCAATCAGCCTCCACTTGTACCTCACTTAGAGTAAACCGTTAGCGTAGGCGGGTGCACCATTCCATAACCATTCATAAAAATTTACGAAAGACTTCTGGAACCGCGGTTCTACGACAATATTGTCAGACAGGCAGGACTTAAGTCGTAATAGCGATCCTCATTTGATTGGCACAGTGTATCGGTCGAAAAAGGAGGGAACGGTCGATGGAGGGGCGGCAGTAACAGATCAGACTGAGAGAATTTATCGATGGTAGGGGACATTGGATCGATAGAATTGTTCGGACATGGGATTTTCGGATGAATTTTGGATGCATTTGATTTAAGAAACAATAAAATACCACACAATATATATGAAAACAAAATCACATTGAACCAAAATGTTTTGCTTTAGGTACTATATTTAAATGTATTTCTTTTTTCTAAACTATCTTATTAACCCGTTAACTGTAACTGTAAGTCTTCAACCACATGAAACCGGTATCGCGATTCTATTATGAGTTATAGTTACTTTGTGGACGCATGGATCACAAAAGGAACTGTTACGGTCAATTTAAAGTTTATTTAACTGAAATAGAGGGCAAGCAGACGGTCCATTTGAACGTGGCCAACGTCACCTCACGGTCATCACGAATGTCACTTTATCAGGCGACGCACGTGGAATACCCCCATGAATAACGTTTGATCAAACTTATTGATATAAGTAAATTTCTTTATTACTTTCTTCATTATGAGGAAGAATAGTTTATTTTTAATTGATTAAAAATATTAACAGTATTGAAAACATAGGTCATTTTAAAATGTAGATAGGTACTATAGGTACGATATTTTTCCAAAATGGCCAAACTGAATATATTAAATATGCATTTTGAAAAAATGATCCAGATTAATTGCAATTACATATATGTATACCCCAATTAAAAAATATATTTATGAAACCTTACTTGTGTTAGTAAAAGAAACATATTTTCTGTAAAGATCATGGGCCTTTGTTGTGTATTGATATAAGACATCATATATAGAGCATATGAAATGGTTAGTTTCCTCTTAGCACAGTACCACTAACCGCCAGTGATAACAATGCCCTGTAACAATGAATTCTATCTATAAATATACTTATTTATATTGTAAATGCGTAAGTGTGTCTGTCCTTCTGTCTTCTTGTTTCTTTTTCACCAATGAACGACTGGAAATATCTTAATTCTTGAAGCGATTGATAGTTTACTTCAAGAAGTCTATTCTTCTTAAGCCAATTTTAAAGAATTGCAGACAAAGCAAATGTTTTAAAAATAAATGTGGTATAAAAAGAAAGTCTCCTTTTAAATTAATTCACATCCTTATAGTCCTGACTAAAATTTTCACATGCGAACAAAGTTTAGTTTAAAAACTTAAGTTTTATATTTGTTAATTACATAATATATGTAGGATTTCTTACTTTAAATTAAGGACACACAGAATACTGCTTGTAACAGCTAATTTCTCATTATATTATAAAGAAATTAACCACAATAATAACAAGATTTAATAATCTGAGGGTCACCCTACTTCGAGGGGTTCTATTGTATAGTATAGAGAGTCCAATTGAATATATTATATAATTCATTTTAAAATTAAAGACCTTGAGAATACCCAGTAAGGTGTTTGTAATACTTCTGTTCGTTGTGTAGTACCTAATACAACAGACAGATATTTTTAAAATACTCTTTGTGAATATGTATGTATATATTCTATGTGCCAGTCAAAATATTTCTGTATTGTGCAGCACCGACCTGTGGACCATCAGATAGTGAGGCAAAAGCTTCCATACCGTTTTAAACCACTGCATGACTAAAGCAGTGCTATTCAAGTAATTTAAATTTTCAATAGATATATTCTTTCAAGATGTGTAAAGAAATTTATTATTTCATCGTATATAACAATGAAAACTTTAAAAAAATACATATTTTTAATAGCCGTTTAAAAACAGTGATTAATGAATGGTTAGAAACTTTTTTTAGTTGATTTATTTTTTGTTTTTCTCATTTTTTTAATTTAAGTTTGTCAATATGATATATTCATATTTATTTAAATATAAATATCTCATTAATTATTATCAGTGGTGCAAAATAGAATTGAACATGCAGCAACATAAAAATTATATAAATAAAACAAATTCATTATTGACCCATTTACCTATTGTATAAATGTTACATATTACAGTCTTTCCCCATATATTTATGCTCAACATATAACCCGGCAGGTAAATGTTATGGTTACATAAAAAGTTTTTTATAAATAAAACTTAAAAACTTATTATGTACAAAATCTTAGTATACTTTTAGATTGTAATTAATAACATAGGTATTTTTATTATTCACTTTGGATAGAACAATAATAGATTTACTTTCTATTAGTTTAAACAAATCGAACAGAGCATTCCATTTTATATATGTAAACATAAATAGTTCAAACTTATGCGAAAATTCCCAATTAGCAACTCAGTGAAATTTAACTTTCACTTTCTGCACCAAACTTAACCTGGTCAACACATAAATATAATGTACAACAAATGTAGAATGAATACGATACACTTACGAAACGAAACACTTACGAATAAAAATTAAAATAACACAAAATGCAATGGTTAACATAAAATAAATAATATAATAACCTGTCCTCGAGGTATAGTAAACAAATTGATTAGCCATACTGTGTCATGACATTTAGCAAAAGCGGCATGTTTATATGAATATCGAAGTATAATGAATGAACGGCACATGCAAAAAGCGGTATGGATGTCTACTAAGGGTAAATGGATATATTGGTGATGTTTACCAGCGTGTCTTGGTCGCCTAGCTCCCTGTAGTAGGACTCGCTGCTTCCTCTTCGGCTGCTGACACACATCGCTCTTCGCAAGAGGCCGGACAACACAGAGCAAAACCCGCATTTTTGCATAGTTCCGTATTTACGAGCCCGCCAAATAAGTGAAGTGCTGCAAAAGTTGCAGATACCGACGCGGGGAGAGATTTATCTCATCAACCCTCAAGAAACAGAATTATAAATCGAAAAACTCTACATTTTTATGCGTTTAATCAAGTTATACCGCGAATTAGATAGTACTAGTTTCGTAACGAAACATGATGATATAGACTCAATTATTGTAGTTGGAATTTAAGGTAATGTTCGAAGTAGACCGTGATAAGAGAACGACAAACGATAACTGAGAGAACACTACGAGAAGAGTAGTCGTGCGGCCATCGGCCGAACGCCTATGAGCTACCTACCCCTAGGCGTTCGCCACTCCGACTATCGGAACGCTACGAAACGAGTCGATGTAAGTATAAAATTTACGTTTTATTTAATGACTATTTAACATAACACTATAGTTACCTATAAAAATATATAGGTGTATTTGCATTATAGTATGAGGATGATATTAACGAAGGTAATTAATTTATTACATATCTACTTTATCTATTAAATTGTATTTTTCGAATTTAAAAGTTTTCTAAATAATCAGCTCAGAGAGCTTAAAGAGAATTTAAAGTCTAAAAATTATTTAATATTAAATGTCACTAATAAAAGCACTGTAATTTATATTTATACTTATATTATAAAAAAAAAATATGTTCCATCTTATTTTAATATCTATTTATTAAAAATGTCATTACACGAATTCTACGAAATTCTAAGTTATAGCGTTTTGTTTCAGGATGTCTACCAACAGCCAATAGCAGCGCGCGACTTAAATGTTGCCAACATTATTTTACGATTACCTCAATTTGATATTTTACATCGTACTAAATGTAAAAATGTAGAATAACAAAATTTATTAAAATTATTAATAATAGAAGGTAACTACGTAAAATAAAGTTATGTATAGTGTGGGTAAAACAGTAATTGTTGATAATTTTATGCCGCGTTATTTCTTTTATTTATACTTAGTTAGTGTTTTGGAAGAAATCTTAGTACAAATTATATGCAATATTATAATGGGCAAGAGAAAAAATATTTAATATAAAATTAAGAAAATATTTAATTTAAACGATGTCATTTTATTTTTTACTTAGGCAATTTATTCATATACTGGCAATCTGTGAGAACGAGACACGATGTTTAAATACGAGATCTCTTTTCATGAGACAAATAATAATATCCTAATTTTATTGAAATTTGAATCTTACATGTGGGTTTTCAGAATACGGACAAATTCAAAGTTTAAACTTCTGATGCAAGTTTTATCCATAGAACACTTCTATTTTCATATTAATTGTTTACAATCTACATAAATATATTAATAGATTGTTGTCGTATAAACTCAGTGAATGTTACTATTATATTTTGGAATTACAAATTAATGAGTTTTATTATTTCAGTCTTATCTTATGCTTTTCTTCTATTTTTGTATTTCACGAAATGTCAATTGTAACTTATATGACACCATTAGATGATCATCTTTAAAGGTTGCGTTCCTACTTCCTACGCGACGTGCTGTAACTTGCTTGTATCAATATATTTGTCAGATATATAATGACTTAAACAAACATTTTAACTAAAATGTGACCTGATTATAGACACTTATAACCATATGATAAAGATGTAAATACATATACATAGACAGCCTAATAAAACACGTGTACCTATACCAAATAAGCCGATAGAGGGCAAACCAAAGTAAAAATATATCTTAAAGGTTGTGTTCTTTTTAGGTGTTCATGTGTTTCTTATGCTATTTATGAAAATAATAACTTTTATTTTAATAATAAAATCTAAAAATGTTATTCTATTTATGCCACCACCAAGCCGCTAGCTGCAGTCAAATTACAGAATAAGAGATAACATCCTCCTCTGAAATGGCAACGCCTGAGTGGAATCGCGGGAGTCATATGAGAACTTAATGTTGTAGTTTTTACCACTTCCATCACATGGACCTCTTGTTTTTCATTCCAATTGCTTTAAAAAGTCAGTTTCAGGGATATTCTACCATGTTATTGGATTGGTATAGGTATACTCCTTACACAGTACCTGTATCTGGTAATAATCTGGTATATAAATATATAGGTATACCCCATACACTGTACCTGTATCTGCTAATAGTTTGGTATCATGGTACATTTATTTCAGGTGGACCCGGCCCGCTTGGAAATCACTACTATAAATTCAACTTTTACTTCAATGCACTGACTGATTGAACATATTATTTTTTCTATTAATGATAGTAGAATAGTCTACTCCTCTGTTCTTACGGTTTACGCTGACAGGGTATCAATGGAGGATGATAAGATGAACATGATGTCAGGTCAGCAAATTATCAGGAATTTATTACAAGGGTTTGCAGTGGGAACCGCGCTTATGTCAACGTGACATGGTACATTGCTAGCAAATATAAATCCCCTCCCCCAATTACATATTGGTAGGAGATCTATATTTGCGCTTGATCTACTGAACTTGCTTCAGAACGTACACATTGATATACTAATTATAGAGAAGCAAAGGCCAGTTAACATAAATTATACTAATGTGTCTTTTTACTAAGGCCTAGTAATTTCCTACGCGATGACCATTATAATTATTATGTTGACGAACTCAAGTAGGTCGAGGTGCGCGCTAATATTTCTATGACTACGATTTATAATAATTGCTCTCACAATGCAAATGGTAATACAAACTCAGACATGCAATTCGCCAGCCATATGTATGTATTTACATAAAGATTAGTGTATACTGGTGTCTGCTTCTATCGAAGTATCGTATTTTCCACGATGGACTAACGTATTTAACCTCATGCATCTCTTTTACTATTCCACTGGTGCCCCGCCAGCGAATACTGGAATAGTAGTTCATTGGCATGCATTTTAGTCATTCAAGTAATCGTTTAGTGTGTAATAGGCTTTGCTTAATAAATATGATGTAACAGTTGTTTTGAATTTATTTAGGTAATTCTAGTATATCCTTCGGTATCTTATTGTAAATTTTATATCCATTCCCATAAAAGATCCATTGACCTTTTCTAAACGATACTGAGTAACAGCAAGTTTGTCTTTAAATCTAGTATTAATGTTATAAGCATAGTTGTTTCTAGGAAATAAGTGAAATTTTTTGGGTAAATATACAATATTTGAGTAGATATATATATATCTACTCAAATATTGTATATTTGCTGAAACCGTTGCTGAATATATATTCAGCAACGGTTTCTACGTATTATATGTATGTATTTACAAAAAAATATATCTATGTTATATATTAGTTGTCTAGCAAGTACCTACAGTTTGTGAATTGCTCTGCGATATTACGATAATAATTAATATAAATAGGCCTGTTACTAAAAGCTTCCACCTCCCAACATTACATAGGTACGTATATCACATTAAACGTGATCGCTATTTTGCAAATTATGAGCCAGATATCAATTGACCTTTCTTTGAAAATAGGTTAGGTCAAAGTCTGGACGTTTGGCGACCATCCAGCGTCTCGTGGACCTGCTATTTATAATTTGTCTGAGCAGAAAATGATAAAATTGAGTTACACATGAGTACTGATATGATTTTTTATATTTACCTGATTGGAATGGCAAAGAAACTGATGACACACCATCTGATAGGAAGCAGCTATCGCCTATCGTATAATATTACATAGTTTCACTGATCGATAGGGAGCGAGTGCAGATGGTACTCCAACCAGCGGAAGGACTTATGGAGCGGCGGAAACCAACCCCTACCTGCCGCATACGAGTATAGTATGAAGGCCTTTAACTAAAATATAATTTCCAATATAAATGTATCCATAGTTACTCCTAAGAACATTAGCTATCTGCGAGTAAGTCTTTGTAACTGGCTAATCACAAATGAATTTTGTATTCTAAATTTATAGTTCCTTTTATTGTACATTCTTGTTTGTTACTTCCTTCATATTCTGTTCTCAATACTATACGAATATATATTTTCTCCGTATATCAAATCTTTTTCCTTTTATCTATACATGAATAAAATAAAACTACAACAAAGGCCAATCAAAATCGGTCTAGCCGTTACAGAGATTAACAAGAACAGACAGACAGACATTTTTTTTATTTATGTGTAGTATATACGTATTTTCCCATTTGGTGAAAAGCTGTTAATTAAAAATTTCAAACAGACACGAAATTTTATTTATTTCTATGGGTGACATGACGCATATACATCAAGACAATATTTAACAATGTGGCCTAGGCGACACCACTTCAAATTACACTGATATTCCTTCCACCTGTCTTATTCAAAAACAATTCACAAACTTAAACAAAAATATTCAAAGTATTCCACTTGACAAATATATTCAGCATGTAGTTATTTTAGAATATATTATACAACTCACTCAATGCAATAAAAAACTACAATTGACTTGCACAATAATAAACTTTTTACTGCTTTCAAGAAAATAGATAACAACTAAAATGACGGTTTGACACTTTTGTGTTTTTATTTGTGCGCTTAACATATATTATATTATATAATATGTTTCAGGAAAATTCACATACCGCCATCTAGTCTCAAGCTAAACAGAGCTTGTGTTGTGGTTTAGACAACTGACATATATAAATCAAAAACATCCAGACTGGGTACAAATGTTGTACTGTGCGAGGAATCGTACCCGCCACCGTCGGATGTAAAGCGGTGTGCGAAACCGCTAGACCACCGCGGCCGTCATGTTTATTACTTCGTTGTATTTATAACTACTGACATTTCAATTATCGCTTGCACTGCGTTATCCAATAACTGATTACTATGTCAGGTTACGTTGGGTTCATATCTCTTACTGATAACTTCATTTTTGCTTACATTGTCTCTAATTAATATTATTAATTACCTATTGTATTTTTTAATGGAATTATGCACATGCCTTCGCTAACGGTATACTCTGGTGGGGCACCTGTGGAAGATGTGAACATGATCAGCCCATAGGGGCAAATTCACGTCGGTTTCCCAAGGGATCAACGTGAAGGTCTACCTGACATGGTACATCGCTAACAAATGGTACACATCATAACAATCCCTTCCCCCTACCTACTTACTAAACATTGACTTGAGTGCATAAAGCATACAAGTCAATGTTTATTTTTATGCAACTTAAATTATAGTTAACGGCCCACCTGATGGAAAGCTTAAATCCACGATTAAATAGTCCACAACTTTGAGTATTCATTTTTTATATTTTTTCACCTAAACGTCTGAGTGTTACCTACTAACTAAATTTAACCTAACGGTCCTCCACCGTGAGTATTACTAGAAACTTTTTGCCACACGGCAAAACCACATTGTGGAGGGGGGAAACGGGATTGTTAGTAATATGGACTGATGATCTTATTCTTTGTTAAGTTGACATCGACGGCGCCCACTGGAAACCATCGTGATAAAATCTTGATGAATTTGTCACTAACTGACCTGACCTCATGCTCATCCTATTATCCTCCACTGGTAGCACGCCAGCGTAAACCGTTAGCGGAGGGAGAGTGCACCATTCCATTATCATCCATAAAAAATTACATTGTCGAATTACCTGTCTGCAATGGTATTTCCATAATCATTCAAGAAATGATCTTATTTCTTTTTAAAACGCTAGCAACGTGAATTACAAAATGAGAGATACACTTTCATCATTCATTTCATTCATAAAAATTACATGTGTATGTTTATAGTGCATTCTCCACTGTTTGTAATTTTGAGTTAGTACAGAAATGTACTAGGTGTAAAGAAATGTAACAAGATTAGAGAAAAAATGGCACTGTGTGGTCGCAAATGTTTGACTGATATTAATGTAAACAAAACGATTATTATAAAAAAATATACACAAAATATAACATATACGAGTTATATAATAATAGGTTATAGTGTAGTAATAGGTTGCAACAATAAGTGTGCCAATTGTTATGCCCTAGATTCAAACTTTATATGAATTTTACCTCAATACACCAAGGTATACCGCACCGTATGATACAGTTAGTATAATTATAAGAGTAAATTCACTCACGCATGCATTTATAATTCAAAAAGTATTTTACACGAAACTGCAATTTTGCAGGCAAATTTCCTTAAGGCGCATAGAAATATAACGAAGTTTCTATATCGATCACAAATCGCGTGAGACTGGTGTTTTTATTTCATATCTATTTATATTCTACTGCAATAAAGTAATGACGCCAGTGAAATTGCAAGGTATACAAGGTAAGCATGATCTTAATATTCCGTATTATCAAGGCATCAGGCGCACCGCGGACGGCACTTGACTCTGAGTTCGTAATGCTTTTCTAGTTGAGCATGTAGACAACTATTGCTATTTATTAAAAGGTATACCATCAGTTTGTTAGCCATTAAATCGTATAAAAAATACCAAAATATTTATTTAACAAATTTTATTTCAATTTACAGTTACACAACAAAAAGAAATATACCAAATGCATAATACCAGACACACTACGTTTATATTAACAGTGTGGTTAATAGTCATATAATAGAATTGTTCTTATTCAACTAGATAACACTACTAGATTAAATAGATTCAAAAAATTTTATGCCGAGAAATACAGTGTGACATTTCGATAAAAGTTAACTAAGTATTACGGTCATTTATTTCTATTTAATTACATTATTTAATAATGATAACATATTTTGTTCAGTTAACCGATAGTCGTTGGATTTCTTTAGATATTGAATGGTTTTATATAGCGTAAAATTATAACTATAAACAGAATATTATAAGTATAATAATAATAATCAGTTATGAATTTATTATAATCGCTTTTGACTAGATCCAAGAATAATCCTGGTGAAATAATTGAGAGTTAAACCGCATTTATATAAGTAAATAAATATCTACTTAACATTACATACCTACTTAAACAACTTTTAATTTTTAACCTAAATAATAATTACATATGTTGCATTTAATGCATATGCATTCAATGCTAATATTAACAGATTAACAAAGAACTTCACATTTTTACGCATTTAATGCAATTTTTAACAAAGAGCTATTCAACACAAACTCTAATTATTGGTTTGGTTTGAATTTTTAAACTTTGGTTTGGAACTGATATAATTATTATTTTGAATAACAGAAATTAATAGACTCTGTTAACTAAAAGAGATAATTAAATTATTATAATGTAGATTCAACCATATAAAACGTTCACATTAAACTACAATCACATGCTCTGTCATTTTAATTTAAAAAATAAAACTGTTAATTAAATTTACAATGCATTACACAATAAAAAACTCTACAATGGTAAAGTTAAACTTAAAATTAATTATTAAAACACATAATATATTCCTGTTAAATAAACTGTAGTGGAAAGTCTGGCTTACACGAAATGCTTATAATTTTCAAGCTCGTGTCATACTATTACACCTGACAACGAATTTACATATATGTATTAATGAAACATAATGACACCCTACCTTCAAAAATATTAACAATAAACAAAAAGGATTTAAAAAATTAGATACTCACATTAGGTGTTCATATAGTTTTTTAACACATGGCTATATAAGATGATACATGCAATGAAATAGTATACAATATACTTGGAGAGTACATTATGGGCTACTATTATTATTCCTCAGAGATTATATGCTTGTAATCTAAATTATGTATGTACCAGAAATCTACAGGTGTCCCAAATTCATAGCAGTTACCTACAAGTTTGTTAACTTGAGCTAGCAATTTTAGTTGTAAAAAATTGCGTTAATTAATTATTTAAACAATAGAGCCAGTCCTTATAACAAAAATATAAGATGTAAATTAGAACAGTCTAAAAAAGACAATAATTTATTAAAATAATCCTTGAGTATCGGATTTGCTGGATTCGATACTCAAGGATATCATTGCTTGCCATCAGGTGGATTGAAGAATTCCCAATGATGGTGATGTATAGCTCTGCTGTCGCTCAGGCCAAACATTAGTAAGCCAGCAACTAAAACTAAAAATATTACCAAGGCCATTTGAACATCTTTTTTATCTTCAGTTCTATTAATATATGCCATAAGAGAGTTGAATATGTTTCTTATAGTTCTGCTTACAGAATTCTGACAAACACGTAGAAATTGTACGCCTGCTTCCGTAATTGTTGGCTCATGTGTTCGTACAGCAGGAGGCACTCTCCGAGGGGAAGGACAAGGTCTATCCTCATCAGTACTAGACTCTGTGTGTGGAGCAGCTGGTTTTCTTTTCACCCGTCTTGTAGGCGGTGGAGGTGACTGTGGATATTGTGAGTCATGGTATTCAGGATACGGCCTATCTCTAAAAGATCTCGGCGGAAAATAAGATGACGAAGGTATTGCAATATCTTGGAGATAAGAATATAACAGCGGTGTCAAGTCGGGTGGTGGTGGTCGTTGTGGGGGCGCAACCGACTCATCTGCACTAGCCGGCCTTGGGGGTGACAAAGGTGATTGTGTTACTTCATTAATGTGTACTGTTTTCGTTTCTGGTTTTACTTCGGGTTGCACCTGTGTAAGTATTTTTTCATCGGTTTTTGTTTCAGATGGTTCGTCTGTTTGTGTTTGTTCTTCTCTGATTACAGTTCTTGGATGTTCTGTTCGTTCAAAAACCTGAGATGGCTGTAGAGTTTGATTAGTAGAAATTTCGGCAAATTTTTTAACAATTTCATCGATCACTGTTTGTGAAAATTCTATACCACTGACAGAAATATGTCCAGATTTAGAGTCTAATTCTGCGACTTGTAATGTCATTCCTTCTATATCTGAAACTAAAATTTTACTTGCTTGAAGTTCAGACACATTGAGTCTCCCAACATCTAAATCTTTTACTTGCAGACGTTGTGTTACGAGATTATCCAATTGAATCTCTCTATTAGAATCACCAACTCTTTCAAGTGCTCTTTCTTCAGAAATTTGTGTAATATGTCGAGGACTTTGATATGTAGTGGGCGTACTTCTTGCTCTTGGCAAAGGTGGTACATCAGGAATTTGCGATTCATCTAAATCTATATGTTGCACTGTTAATGAGGCCTCAGTTAACATTTCATCACGTTCATTAATTCTTGTGGGGCTAGAGACACGTCTTTCTACTAATATAACAGTAGGCGATGTACGCCCTATATTTGATAATTCAGAAATTTTTGGATCTGAAATTTTTAATGACTTTTCAGAACGTGAAGTTGGTCGCGACACACGTGGACTTTCAGCATGTTTAGATTGGTATTTACCAATTACCGAGTCCTCGTCAACGAAATCTTTAAGTGAACTAGACATGGATACATCCAGATTTTCATCCATACCTAGCTCAAAATCTACATCGTCTGGAAGTGGATCTGTTTGAGTCGAGACCTCAATTTCTATAACATCTTCAAATTTTGATTCTACACCTACGTAACAGGGTTGGGATAACTCGGTAAAAAATTCTGTATCAACTCCCGATTCATCTTTATCTTTTTTTTTGCGTTTTGGGCCCCTTGGTGGTCTAGGTGGAGGTGGAAGAGGTCTATCCTTCATCTTACTCACTACTTCACCTGATATTAAATCTTTGTGAATTTCTTCTAATGGTTGCGGTTCATCAATTTCTACATATTGAGTAAGATCAGTACTGAGCGATCGCTTTTTAAAACTTTCTAATGTCATTAAGCTCGTTGAGGACTTCTTCCTCGGAGGGCGATCAGGAATAACAGTTTTAGTACAACCTACTGTATAATATTTACGTTCTGAGCTATTACTTTTTTTTCGTCTAACAGGTGGAGTCTTGCTCTTGGATCTACGGACTGCTTTACTCGGTGCATAAGCGCTCTTATCTACTGTAGCGTATCCAGGGCTCTCATGTCGAACTTCCCTTTCAATTTCAATATCTTCACTCTGTGGTACATGTGTATCCAATGTGAGGGACTCAGCTCCATGAGAAGTGCGGTCGTCGTCACAGATTGAAGTACAGCGTGAACTTCTGGATCTGTTTCTACGAGGCGCTACTGGACTCTGTTCGGTTACAGTGTTCAGTTCCTGTGGTACGATGTATTCATGTTCTGTACGATAAACGATGATCTGGAATTGCATTAATTTTAATATTACTTTATATCTATAAAATATATGTAGATCTAAATTGGTACTTCTAAATCGTAATTGGTGTTATTACGAGTATACTTATGTAATTTACTCAATGTCAATAATGTTAGTCTATTTGAAAAGATGTTTATCTTAGGTTGAAAATTGACTTAGCAAATAATCTTTATTTGCGATTAATTGAGGTATTCTGAATCGAGTAGTAGATAAGGCACTAAATTTTTTTCGTTGTCCCAATATTTTGTGATGTAGTGACATTTTCATGAACTTAGAGTGGCTCTGAATGAAGTGTGATATCGTATCATTGAGCAATGATTTAGTATACATTTTAATAAGTCGTAAATAATTTGTGTAAGTAATATTGACATATAATTAAATAATTATATCTTAGTATATATAAGTAAACATAAACAATATATTAATAAAAACACATATGTAAACATACATCTATATATATATATATCTATACATATATAATAATATATATAATATACAAAGCATTAATGAAGGTTTTTTTTGGGCTAATTAACCCTTTACACTGGAATACTGTGTACTTCACTATGCCTCGGTGGTGTGATGGTATAGCACACCACCTTATTTCTATTGGTCGCGTGTTCGATTACTCGTACGGTCCAAACATTTGTATTCATGAGTATGGCTGTTTGTATTGGTACAAAGAGAGACGATAGAAACAACATCAGAGAAATAATATTTTAAAGAATAATCTTTCGCGTTCTTCCAACAATGATATTTGTATGAGAGCAGCTTATCTAGTGACTACAATACATCAATGATATAATCATGTTATATAGGGTACTTTACAGACTTCTGAATAACTGTCTAATAATAAAACTATTATCTGTCTACCCTTATTTCTGTCCTTGTAGAACAAAAATTACGCTTGATCGAGCCAATGATTGGAACAGCGGTAGGGCATAATTGACTACCTATTATGATTCATTTCTCGGCGTATTTATATTATGACGTGATAGTTTTATTGAATTGACGACCAATATAAATTATGTCGGCGATATTAATAAAGTATAGAATGATAACGTAAGATTTGATTTTGACTGGCCCCCTAAGGTTTAATTGATCTCCGAATGATACAATCATTTGAATTCATGCCTTATGGCCGTGAAGGGATTGTGAAAGAACTGGTAAGAAATACGTTTCAAGGTGTGTATTTTTTTATTCAGGGGTTTGGGCTATTGTCTATTGTATCTTGTGTTAAGAACTGTAGCACTGTGACCTACTCAGATCCATTGTGCTCGCTCCATTTCAAAGTTCGCTTCCTATGCCGATCAGGAACAAGAATTAAAGAATATTCTTAGGAGCAATAGTTTTAATCTCCTAAGGATATATACAGACGAATACTTTCCAAAGAAGAGACTTCGTCTATGCCTGATTGGGCTAGTACCACATAATGTGTGTAGTGGCGTTTCCACATCTGCTTGGTAAAATCTGCAGATTGTTGTTAAGTTGACGCCTAATTTTGCCTTGTTGCATATATGGTATTACTTAATAACAACAGTCTATTGTGAGATTCGAGTACACTGTTATTAGGGCCTTTGAATGTACTAATCCTGGCATATTCTGCAAGTGATTCCGTGCTTTCTGTTTGATTATTATTTAGAGATGTCCCACATATAGGCAACGAGGTACAGAAACTATAACGGACGTTCAAAATGTAACAAATTAAAATTACGTTGTATAAATATTCGGAATAAATATTATTATTATAGAAAAAATATATAAAACTAAAATATCTGAACTGGCTATTTTTATTAGTCGAGGTTCATTTCTAGTAATACATTTATTATGTCTACCAGTTGCTCAGCTAAGTATAGGTCTAGATGGAGCTGTATATTGTATCCGGGTTAGACGGAGGTCTAAAATTACTTTCTGGGGATATGCAGCAGTATGCTCAAAAATAACAACACTGTTCATATTTATCTATCAATTCATTGTTAGCCGCAAATGAGAGTACAGCTGTACCATTTTAAAGCATAGAAATTTCATCATTATAAATTTAAACCTTTAAATCATTAAACATTAAAACATTTTTAGAAGTGTATTTTTCTAAAACTTTATTCTATTCTTATTTAATTGATTTATTTTATTTAAAATAATAATAATAATTTTCACAGTAAAAATATATAAACTAATAATAAACTTGTACTTTGATTAAATTTCTTTTTCTTACGATTTACAATTATTATTGTCCAATCTAGATTTTAGGAAAATTTTCCCTCACTGCAGTAATCCTTATATTTTTTTTATATTTTTAGTTACCCGGTCTGACTATCATAATATACCTATATTATGATAAGTCAATTGATTGGATGGAAAATTTTCTTTTGTTATTTATATACCCATACATTGGAATGTCTATTTGTAATATTGTAATAACCGTTTTTTACTACATGCATATGAATATAACTACAGACACCAAAACAACATTTTTACTGGACTGGAACGATTCTGACTGGACTTTTATTGGCAGGTAGCTGATGTAATAAGGAGTAACTTAGGTTACCTTCTTTTTAGAAAAATAAAGTTAAATTCCACGCGAAGTCGCGGGAACAGTTAGTATGTAAATATATCTATAATGTAAATTTGCTTTTGTTTGGAACTATATATAACGTAGAGGCAGGAAATGAAAGTTTTAATATGAACTGTTTGTGATTTGTAACAAAAAAGAAACTGTTTGTCCTAATTATCTAACATTCATCATCAAATCAGGCCTAACAGACATCCCGAGTACATATAGTATATCTATATATAGTATATCTATCCTGGTTGCTATTAGTTGTTATTGGAATTTATTATATTAAATTTAATACACCTTCAGCGTTTAATTTATGTGTAGAATTATTGTATTTTATTACTGTACTTTTGATATAAAAGATAATATTCTGTACAAATTGTTTGTTTGTTTATAACACTTTATTGTAAGTAGTAAATACGTTTAAAATTACGGGATACAACTAACTTAGGGAATAAGTAGTACAATGGCGGACTTATCCCAAATGAGGGATTTCTTCCAGTCATCCTTTGATTGACTGAAAGGAATTGTGGAGTGGTCGAAAAAGATACAAATACATGACAATACCAACAAAGGAAAAAAGGATTGTACATATTAGGCCTTTAAAATTACCATTTAAAATATATTTTACAATATAATTAAAAACCCGTAAACCTAATTTAATTGTATATTTTTTTATGATTAGGTGAATACGACGTTTGCCGGTTCAACTAGAATACTAATACACAAGTAATTTGTAAAGATCTGATTCAATAGTGTTTACAGCCCTAAATGACCTTGTAACTAAAACATTTCTGACTGACGTCGGACTGCTGACTTTTAAGTAGGTCAACAGTCGAGTTAAAACCAAAAATAATTCAGTGTTTCATACAAAAAGATGTTCCACTATTGGACACCTGCCAACGTCAATTATTTGCATTAATTCACTCTTATTTGACACATATAGTCGATATATCTTTAAATATAGTATTTATTTTTAAGATATAAGATATAAAATAGATATAAAGACTATAGCTGACTTTACTGTTGATGATGACTATTCAGAACAGTGTAAATATGATTATTTCGTATCTTTTATAGCAAATGTTTTCGTTAAAAGAGACCACGCTGTTGCAGGTATTCGGAATAACACTAGATAATAACTTTCTTGTTTATATAAAATGACAAATAATAATTACTAAGGGAAACTTGTTAAAACATATCAGGCAAAACAAAACTACTCTAATTAAAATAGTTAATTCTTTTGTAACCATGTGAGTGAAATAATATGAATACGGTTAATAGTTACAGATGAGATTTTTTTTATTATTAACTGCTTTTAGGGAGTGATTTTGCAATTTTGGGTTTAAGTATTTATTTAAAGCTGGGATCGGCAGATTTGTCTAAATTTGAAAAATTCTAATTGAACCCATTCACATGACACTCAACAGCACTTAATTACAAAAAATTAGACCTTTGTAAGTCTAAGTGAATTATCAGAACGCCTACAACGTAAGAATAGTTATTGATTTTAACTCCCAAATACACATCATATTTCAGAGTATATTTAAGAAGTATGTAACTTAGAAGTTGGGTATGTAAAAATATTTAATATTTATTTTATTAAAATTAATTTATACCAATTAAATGCAAACAGAAATACAAATAAATAGCAGGTAACACTCGCAACATACGTTGCAATTTATTTCTAAATTAAACAGAGCTTTATTTGGGCATTAAAGCTCAGTTGGTAATACTAAATATATTTTTTATGTAAATTATTCTACAATACTGTAATACATACATACATACATACATATACCGAAATATAAAACTCGAGACAGTCTTAATTATATATATAGGTATAGTAAAGAATTAGGGAGGAGATGATCTGGGTTAGAGTTAAATAAAGAATAATAAATAATCGTTTCTTTTGACAAGGAAACTCTAATATGTAAAATATTACATGTTTTTAATTTTTTTTTAATAGAACAGGCTCTTATACCCCAAAAGAGGTTGATATAATAAAATGTTTAAAATTGTCAATTGCATTAGGATACCTCTTGAACAACTATCAGTTTGAGGGGATCTAAATAAATATTCATTTAATCTAAGTATTCGAATTATGTTAGTAGGATATTCGTTAATTAAACTACACATATTTACTTATTTGTGGCATTATTAAACAGTATTGTGTATTGAAATTGACATTGTAATTACAAAATGATAGTTGCATATATGTAGATGGAGTGGTGGTTCTGTTTATTTAGCGTATTTGATTGGTTCGTTTCGTGAACAAATAAAGTTTATAATACGTTCACATTATCTATAATTAAGCAATATTTAAGCTTATTTATAAAACTAATAATATAACGGATCATATCTAAAATATACGAATAATAACTGTATTTATTTTGTATTATACGAAAGACTATTATTATATAAACATTAATTATTTAGGTATCGTTTTATATTATGTGTATGCATGATGTATGAAGATAAAGATACAATTATTATATTTACTCACGTCGTCTTGTTGCTTTTTCGGCTCCTCCCACAAAGCAGCTGAAGATAGATCTTTAAAATCATTCAACGATGAATGCATAAAGTCCTGTTTGGTAAACTTCTTTTTCCTTTTTGGCGGCATGGGCAGAGTTTGTGACTGAATTGGTGTATTCTCTGGATATTCTATT
The DNA here is from genome assembly GCF_030625045.1 of Achroia grisella. Taxonomy (NCBI): domain Eukaryota; kingdom Metazoa; phylum Arthropoda; class Insecta; order Lepidoptera; family Pyralidae; genus Achroia; species Achroia grisella. Next base: position 7,010,516 of record NW_026713051.1, read on the forward strand.
ACATCATCATTTGCATATTCATGTATGGAGTGCAAATCTGTTGCCGGTGTGAAATCCAATCGGTTATTTAATTCCATTGTACCTAGATTACCATTAATTTCCTCATTTATATGCTGTTCATCTGGATGTTCATCAGCTAAATCTAAATCTACTTCACTGAATTGCATACTTGCATTAACACTGTCATCTATGTATGGAATTGGCTCTGGCTCTGTCTCTGGTTGCTTTTTCTTTCTTTTTGCTCTTGATGGTCTCACTGGCGGGAATGTATAGTAGCCATCATCTCTTTCATTCAAATCTTCAGTTGAGTATCTCATCTGGTCGTTCTCATCCATAAGCTCAGGGTCTGCTTCTGGTTCATTAATATACATATTTTCATCGTTAACCCCCGTATTGCTCCCCATCATGGCGAGAACATTCTTAGGGATTTTAAAAGCTTGTCGTATTTCATCGCTCAAATATTCTCTCACTTGAATATTTTCACGAGAAATTCCTCTCGGTCGTACAAAAAATTCGTCGTTATCAATTTCGTTAATAACATGTGTGTATTCTTGGTTAGACGGTGAAAAATCAGATATTGATCCATTATGGTTATCGTTGTAAGATTCAGGTTCATTTTGAAGATATTTGGAATCTTCTTTGTTAAAACTATAGTCGATTTCATAATCTCTTTGAGGTTCAACTTCAGTTTCAAAATTAACATCATTATCGACATTACCATATTCTCTAGGTTGCTCTGGGCTATCTGGAATATAAGTGGTACCATCCTTGGGTTTGTTAACTCGTGTAAAAGTAAAAGTTGCAGGAGGAGTGTCTTCTCTATTTAATGTAGGCGAAGATGATGTTTTTTGTAATTCTGATTTCTTTTTCCTATTAAATAGTCTGGGGTATGTTTTAGCTTCAAAGTCAACGGTGGCTACATTATGAAAATCATCACTTGTTTCTGTTACATCATTTTCAACTTTATATTCTTTTTTTCGACCTAGACTTGGAAAATTTATCTTCGGTCTTTCAGGCATCTTAAATTTGGGAAATTCTGGAACATTGAACTTGGATCTTTCCGGAAAAGAAAATTTTTTTCTATCACCGAGGTTCAACTTCTCAGTAATGTTAATTTTTCTTAATTTCGGTCTATCGGGTAAGCTAAACTTTCTTCTATCTGGCAAAGTAAATTTAGGTCGTTCAGGTAATGTAAATTTTGGTCTCTCTGGTAAAGAAATTTTAGATCGTTCTGGCATTTTAAATTTTGGTCGCTCAGGAAAATTAATTTTGGGCCTCTCTGGCATCGTAAACTTCGGTCTCTCGGGCATTATAAACTTGGGTGTTTTTATATTTTGTAATTTCGTTTTTATTTTACCAGCTTGAGATTTTATTTTACTCGTTCCTGCTTTGATGCGTTGCTGCATTCTATTATCAATATTTTCTTTTTTTGACCGGCTATCACGTTTTAAGGGTAGATTTTCTAATGCTGACGAATCTACTTGACTTGTGCTTATTTCACATTCAGTTCTTGAGACCGAAGATGGAGTATTTGCAAAATAACGATCCTCAATATCTTTTTGTAAAGTTTCGGCATTAACAATACCATCAATATTCTCATCTGGAAAATTTTCTTTTTCATCCATTTGCTCATCCTCATCCGAGGTATGTTGTAAATATTTTCGTTCTAATGATGTTGTACTAGACAATTCGTCGTCAGTTTTTATCATCTTTGGTTTTTCATCTACGCTTGGTGCTGTATATATAATATTGGGAGGTGGCTTTTCGATGATTTCATATTCGTGATCACTGAAAAAATATTGCTTATTTAAATAATATAAAAGGTGAGATTGCAAAAATTGCTCAAATAATACAAACTTCGCAAATCCATCATAACAAACAATATATAAACATCGCTTAGCATATAAATAAAGGATATATTAAAGAATATAAAAAATATAAATAAAAAAATAACATCGCAAAATCATCATGAAACATATGACTTATTTTTAAACTTCACATACGAATTATTCGAGTCACAATTAGGCCAACTGTCTGTGCTCGTTTTAGCCTCAGCAGCCGCCGGGATAAAAGCTCGCAGTATAAACGTTCCCCACCTCATAATTTTTGTCATAAAATGTCAACTAAATTATTAAAATTAGAGTAGATAATACATACCTCTCATACGAAATTATATTGCTTGCCCGCGACGTTGGTCTAGTACCCACTGGATTCACTCTTTCCGGTAGCAGCGAATCACATTGAAAAAATTGACAACCACACCTTACTTCCGGCGTGTAAAGTTGTGCACTCCCTTCCCTTGTCGGCCTCACCGGTTTTTCTATGGGAGTTCCGCCTTCGGATGTCCATCGCCGAAGTTTACTCATAACTGCTGACTACCGAAAGGAATTCGAAATCCAAGGCATGCTTAATTGGTGTAGCCCATTAACTATACATGTCGAATAGACATTTGCCCAGAGACAATGAGTCATAAAACGTGTATGTGAAAGCCGGATCGTAAATGAACTAATCACTGGCGTGAAAGCAGCCGCGAGCACTGATCACTGATGACAATTTTAAAGATCTTACCCAATGTACAGGAAGACGTTTCAGACGATGCTATATTTATCAGGCAGTCAGAAACTAGCGCGTTCGCTTTGCATGTGTTGAAACACAGCTGTTATGTCATGCTTACGCATGATATATACTTATACACTACAACGAAACACAATAAAAAGAATGTAATATATTTACCTGCTGGGTTTAGACCATTCTTTTTCGGAAGGTTTTTCTCTATTATCTCGCGGACTTGGGGTAGGAGATGATTCTATGGGAATAGTAGTGGTTTGTTCAATGGTAACTTCAATGTCTTCGTCTATGATTTCTGTGATGGTTATATTTGGTGAGTCATTTTTAGGTCTTGCCTCATCCAATTGATTTTGAAATATTTCATCTACGTTGGGTTCGTCCGGGTCCATTTCGTCATCTAACAATATTGCTTCTTTGTTAATATCACTATTTTTGTGTAATTTTTCCATAATATGATCCTCAGATTTCAGTGAAGTCTCCTCGGCTACTAGGCTCGGATCATGGGATGTAATAGATTTTCTTTCTGAAAGACTTTCATTTTCCTTGTTACTATTACTTCCTATTTCTTCTTCTGATTTATTTTCCTGCTTCTCCACTTCAGGTGAAAAATGAAGAGATTTTTCGGTGTCCTGAGATCTGGACTCTTCTATATCCTCATATATATGTTCTCTTTTTTTTCTTGGAGGTGGTGTATCTATGCTCAATGTTTTACTCATTTCGTCAGAATCTCCTAATTTTATTGCACTGAACTTTTGTCTTCTCACAGCGCCTGGTGATGATTTTAACTGCCTTATCTCTTGCGAATCGTCATTTTTCTTTCGCTTAGCAATGGGTGACTTTTCGGTTTCATTTCTTTCTAACTTTTGAAGGGTTTTGTCTGCTAAGTGTTTTATTTTATTCACTAAAGGATGACAACATTTAGTTTTTTCTCGAGTTTCCGAGATACCAATATAGGTTTGTTCTGGTACGCGACGCTTTAATATACTTTTTGGTGAAACGTTTTTGGGTACATCTACTGGCGTTGCTAAATGTGAACTTGCCTGACTTTCAGGTCGACTAATCATGTATGCTTGAACAGCTTGGTTTATGACATCTTCCTCAGAGTCCAATGAAACTTCTTTTGAAAAATTGGGTACATGTATACCTTCGTCATCACCTTCCCCACCATGTTTCCGACTGCTTCCTGGGGAGGAATCAAGATTTAAAATTCTTTGAATATCCCCATCAACAGGCGAACGTGTTCGTGATCTCGATATTTCGCGAGACATTATGTTTTTCTTTGGTAATATCTTCAGCAACGATCTCGGTTCTTTCTGGTTAGTGATGTTTTGAATAGACGGGCCAAGGATATCCACCCGGTTCACGAGCTCTTCTCAAATCGTCCCATTGAAAAGTTTTCGCGGCTTTTCTTTTTATCTGGTAACAATTGGGGTTTAGTATGTTTAATTAAGAAAATTATGAACAGTTTTTGGAAGTATAAAATATTTGTCGGTGCACATCCATAGATTATTATCTATCTTATATATTTTATGTGGCAATTATTGCCACCTTTTCTAATTTATGTCTATTCCCACACGGACCCAACAATGTTATCACTATTTCACCGCTAAACTAAGAACACAACATTTCGTTTCAATGTGAGCATCAGCAACTGAAAACACGGTGTGTTTGCGTGGGCTTGTGTGGAAATAGGTGTGAATTAGTCGTGTACTGTGATCACTGCTTAACGAATTATTTTTGAGTAGTGCAGCGGCATTACCTTGAAGCGTTTAGAACACTTTCCCCTCGAGAGCCCTCATGTCACCATCCCTCAATATTTATTGTTTATAAAGAGGGGCACATAGACGCCGTTTAATGTTTTCAATTAGAAAATGATCTGTGATCGGTACAAAATCTCCGTTCAACTGGCCAACACGTCGTGATCCGAGCAAACGTGCTAAATATAATACTGAGCGTGGATTTATTTTCGGTGAGCGTTTCGCGTCAGCGTATAACTGCGGACCGATCGTTTTGTTATGAAGTAAACTGGATATTTGGTAACCAGAGATGGAAACTTCAGTACTTAGTATATATTCGTGGAATAGATTCTATATTCTCCTCAGAAGTTAGTACATATGGGATAATGTATAAAAAATGCGTCCGTTCCCTTGACCGAAGTCCAAGATGCAATGCGATCGGTTTCGACGTCGATGCAATCCTGATTTATTTATTTGCACTTAATCTTTGTACGATATATGCTCACTACGTATATTATTGTAAGTTACAGTATCTTTTATACATACGTTATCGACATCCGTAAATGTTACATAACTGTTGTACTTATCATATTACAAATATACAGTAGTAATTTTTGAACCAAAATCTAATAACATGGGGCATTTAATTTGTCTTACCAGTTTTTTAGACTTACTAACGATGACTATCGTTGCTAATGATTAATTGATTTTGATGATAATACTTATATTCAAGAAAATGTTCTGCTTTTCAAAACAATCATTGATATCAGATATAAATTTAAATAAAAAACTTGACATAAAAATAATATTTCAAAAGTAATAAATTTGTAACAGTAAGTTGAATAATAAGAACAAGTCATGTTGTTAATAAACAAAATATTAAAATAGTAGTAGTACTTATCCATTAGAGCAATGTAGATTTATTACGCACATGTATTGTTACGGGAAACATCGACAACTACAATAAAAAGCTTCGTAATACGCAAATTGATTGTACTAAATCAACAGCGTATAACATCCGGCCATAGCAGTAAAATATAAACATATCAATATTTAATTATGTTTGTAAATTAATTGTACCACAACCTTGTGCCCCAGTAATTTACTAATCATACTTACATCGTAAATTAGTGAGTTCTAATTTTTACAAAAATATGTATTTGAATTTATACTTATATACATCTGGCTCAATGATGGAAACATCGATAACAAATCCAACTATGCAACTAGAGATGGCATAATAAAAAATAGTTAATTATGTAGTGCATACATAATACAATTTCTTAGTATCTGCGCTCCCAGCCCTCTCGATACAGGTTTGTCCTAGTTTTGGGACTACTGATAACAGAAATTAAATTTCAACGTAATAAATAATTCATATAAAATTATATCTATGTTCTAAGTATAAATCATTACATAGTATAAATCGCTGTCTGTCCATCCCTATGTACGCTTAAATCTTTAAATTTACGCAACGGATTTTGAAGCAGTTTTTTAATGGATATAGTGATTCAAGAGGAAGGTATAAACCTGTATGTATGTATGTATGTATGTATAATACATGTACACCCCCGAGCGAAGTCGGGGTAGGTAGGTAGTAAATAAATAAAACAATGTGGACGAAGTTGATAGTCGCCTAAATATGAACATAGTCATAACCTGTCACATCTCTTCACCTTCCATTACCTTCAGGCTGGCAATTATTCAAAGGAACTCGATGTAAATACTAGACCACAATAGACGCTAAATCTCCGACTACCCCATGTTGGCGGACAGTAAATATATTTTATTCTTAATTAAATATACTATAGAAATACACTTAATTTAAGAATTTCTAATTAGTAGATTTTTTTATTTTACCACTAATTTGGAATACAGGTTTAGACTTAAGACTTCAGTTTACTCTTCAGAATAAATATTGATCTCCGCATTTTTATGATTTTAAAAACTACCCAAATATTTTAATACTATAATTTATTAAACTTATGAAATTATAGTATTAAATTAATTAGTTGGCTACTTGAATAACAAAATAAGTCAGTCATGGTAATCAGAGCAGACTGGGCCCTAGAAACAATTTAACAAGTTAATTGTGCTAAGATATTTAAGTGACTATATATCGTATTCCATATAAATACAATGTATGGAAGTCGCTTAAATATCTTAGCACAGTGTAACATTACAACACATTACTGTATTAAAACAGCATAATTTAGAAAAATGAAGGAATTAGGACTGTGCCTTAAAGAAAGTATTTAACATGAATGTAGATGGTTTGGATGGATCCAAAGACGACCGAGGAAACGATAGACAGTAGAAAAATAATAGAAGACATAAAAAAAGAGTAAACTTACATATGACGGCTGATACATATGACGGCGAGTCCAGGGAACGAAGATAACAGAATGGGATAAATGTAAGGCAATGATAACTTAATTATTTTAAATACTTTAGTTGAAGTTAGAAAAAGGTTTAGAAATAAAACAGCAAATTCAAGGCTCAAGGCAAGTATAATATATTGCAAACATAATTTACAAAAAAAAAATACATACATGCTCTACAAGGGTATAATCGTAATTTATAGGATTTGAAGTATTTATTTACAACTGTATTGTAATATCTAGGCCTCTTATCCATTACCTACACTTTCAAATAAGCAATCAGATTAGTGGCAACTATGTTAAACGAGATATAATAATATACATATACATGCAGTAACAACAAAACAAATTGCTGCATCCTAAAACATTTCACTGTCATCCTGCCTTACACCTGAATATAAGAGGCACCGGTATAAAATCGTTATAAACACTACTTCATCTAGTGATCCATCTGGTTAGACTAATCAAGTTTTAATCATCCTGAAAATTAACGTCCGAAGACGGAAGTAATGTCCATATATATTGTTGGTAATGAGATTATCTCAATAGGGTTTTGAAAAAAGTTGACAATAATTTTGTACACATTATTAATTATTTTGTAGAAATAATTTATCATTATGTATACCGTCTTTTCGACACATTTGAATTAATATGCATATTTGCAAGTAGGTAAATTGCATAGTACCACAATGCAGTATAATTCGCACAAATGCACGAGGTACTAGGAAAACAGAATCATTCAAGAGATATCAACAAACTTATTTATAATATAAATAAATGACATTGTATGTTGTTATCTGTTTAAAGTCACAACTTTGTTATCTGTTATTATGTAATTAAGTTGCCACCAAATACTGATATCTTATTTTGAATACTCTTTTCGTTGACTTTCTTCAGGTTAACTTTCCAATAAGTAAAACGAGCCACCCACTTATTGCAGATTTTTATATTGGAATGCCGATTAAGTTCTTAACAGTCACAGGTAGTAGATGATAGTCCGTAAACATTCACCATTGCCTGTAAATATTGACAAAAGCCCAGATTACTTACATTACAGTAAAGTTATGTGAGTAACGTGTTCCTATACTGGAGGCCATTATTCCATCATTATCTCATCTCATATCAGATCAGTCACATCACAGTCGTACAATGAAAGCTAAGCTAAGCTACTATGTGAAGTGTGTCTAATTATTTACTGTTAACTATATTTTTATATTATATTAAACAAATTTCACAAAGGAGTATCTCGAAGTAAGAAAAGAATGCTTGTATTTTATGTAGGCAATAATTTTGAGATATCGACTAATTTGTTAATAAAAACGAAAATATCGACATATCTATTTAAATCTACAAGAAGCGTGTGGCCCGTTTCTGCGTTAAAGTGTACAAATACACATAATGTTTAAGTAATATACATATATATATAACTTAGACCAAAATTTTGATTATGAAAGTAGGTACATGTGTGAGATATATAATGTGACATTACACTTACAATTTAGTAATTGGAAGAATTAGGACCTGTGTCCACATATAATATAATAAAGAATAGTACATATATATAATTGAAACGTACTTTCATAGAATTAAATCTATAAATAAGTATTATATAATTTCTGCATATAATTACAATTATTCTGTACACAATGTTCAAAATAATTAACTTTTTTTATGGATATACCTACCCACGTACGGACCAATTGTAATATATACAAAAACAGCAACGAGCTGGAGATATAAGTACATTATATTTATTAATATAGTATACTTATTTATATCTGTATATATTTAAGTTATTTTGTGATGTATATATAATATAATATTTCTGTAACTTTAACATTTGATAAATAGAATATTTTAAAACTCCTTATTCATAAAAACATGAAATGTTTCTTCGAATGCTTTCTGTGAAAGTAGCTATAACAAGTAATTAATTTGTAGCTAGTAGTATGTTTTAGTTGTTAATAAGGTGGTTATATAGCTAACAATTGAGATTATAAAAATAGACATAGTAACTATTTCTTGTTTCGAAGTTATCACAATTGTGAATACAAGAACAGTATGTGAGATATAGTAGATAAAACTGAGCAGTTATATATATTTATAATGTCCACAAACATAACATTTCAATATTGTATAGCTATTTCTTATGTCTACTAGTACATGCTGAGAAGATGATGGTAGCTTAAAACAACCCTTACTCTAAAATGTTTCCATTCTTAAAATCATGTGTCTAAACAACGTTATTATTAACAATCTTCTTTGAAACATTTTTTTATCAAAAGAATGAGTAACTCAAAGCAACAATTTATAAATTTAACCAAGACTTATGAAATTAAACTAATTAACCAATAAATAATTGAAGCTGTAGAAAATTAACAGTTACAGTAGCAAAATGACCTTTGTGACCTTCTGCACACTACATCATTCGGAACACAGTCACAAACTCTAATAACAAACAAACAAATTCTAATAACACAAACAAATTCTAAATATGAAATTAAAGTACGAAAGATATGATATACTACTCCTCTGGAATGGTAACGCATGTGTGTTGTCGCGGGTGTCACATGATAACGTGATATTCATGTATATACACTATAGTTACTATTACTTAGTCTGTGAGCTTGTTTTCTTTCCAATTACATTTAAAAAAAAACTTCGTACCACTGAATCACAGTCAAGTCTATGTATATAGAAGTTGTTTGTAGTAGTACTTTAAATATGCTCGTCGCTTGTAAATGACAGCAGTTACCAGGTCTAGCAGTTAACACTCCGCCTTACTTCTTATGGTTACGAGTTCAATTCCTCACATCATTTATTTGGTGTCAGAAACTTTGTATTTATTTGGTGTAAGCATTTGGGTGCTTTCTACATATTATGTGTATGTATTTACAAAAATATATTTAAGTATTTATATCTTTTGTCTGGTAATTATTGTGTTAGTGTGTAGTGTGAGTTCTGAGATATTAATAGCATATTTATTAATCTCATCTCTGCATTTAAATAACCGTTATTTTGACATAGAGACCAATTTTTTATACGAGTTTACATGAAATCGTAAATTGTCGTGTCGACAAAACACAAACATTACTAGATTTTTTGAAATATTAGATTATTATTTTATGTGTAACGAATAAAAAAAAAGAAACTGATTCCTATTAAGAATCTTGGATCCAAATTAATTATAAAATTATTATACATATCTTTTTAGATAAAGAGGACAAACGAGCCTTCTGCTTACACAGGAGACATAGAGCTTGCGGCTCACCTGACGGTAAGTGATCACCACCGCCCATGAGCACCCGCACCACCAGGGCAATTGCTAGTGCGTTGTCGTATCGGTTCGGAAATACCATTACTGGAAGGTGATTCCACAATGTGGTTGTGCGTGGCAAAAAAATTATAGAAAGCCGCACTGTGAAGGACCGCCATTCATCCAGTTGATCAGGGTGGTATATTAGTTTCTGGCGGATGGTACGGTGGTGAAACTCAGCAGCTGGTATCGATCCGAACAACTCCTCAGACAACTCTCCATGATATATGCGGTAGAAAATGCATAAAATATGTAATGTCTCGCCGCAAAGCCAATGGGTCGAGTCGTCGAGTCAAACTCGAGTCGGTCGCAAAGACGTTGTTTACTGTTGACAATGAGTCTCATCGCTCAGTTCTGAATGCGATGAACTGGAAGTAACTGGTATTGTGGCAATCTCCCCCTCCCCCCTCCTCCCACCCCCAGCTGGTAATAATATTCATGAATAAATGTCATAAATAAATTAAAAATAAAAAATATTAAGTGATACGAAGTTCAGCGGGTCATCTAAAAATGACTAAGTGACAATTACAATTGCGATCTCAAGGCCATAGGTCTAAATTGTAAAAATATACATGTATATATGTTTGCGTTTGGGTTTGCGTACGTATGAGTTGTTGTGGTAATTTTGTGACACGTTAATTTTTTTCTTCAATAAGGTACAGTCTCATCTGTGCCACTAAATTATGTAATGTGTTATTATATTAGAAACATTGCACACCTAGTACATTATTGGATTTACGCAACGATTACAAACGAAAATTTAATTCTAAAACTTTCACTTCAAAGTCTATTTTTATATTTAACCTGATATTCTACTGGGTGTGCGATATATAATTAAATTATTAACATCACAACTGTCATTATATAAATAAATATACTTGCTCGAAAATTTCGTAGATAAGTATAGATAGATTTAGCAATTATTAAAATTAAAGTGAGGAATATAGATCTAATATTTCTATACATATCATAGTGTATTATAATTCAGTTCATTTATCAATATTTTAATTTGAAATTTTTAATATACATTTATACATATGTATAGATAACATTATCATTAGTGTTGTATAGTCCCAGAGTATACCTACTTTCTAATAATAGAGTTGTCAATTTACATTATATATATAATTAAAGTAATTTTATAAATAGAATAGTTAATATATTGTTTACACTTAAGCGAAATTGTTTATACATAAATCTTAAGGATAATAATAAATCAATTCCGTTGAGCAAGAATATATTAGATTAGTCTTTGGCTCACTGCTGCCCTCAGTTTAGGTGCAGAAAACTCTCTAAGTCTCACTTATATTATCGTTCATCACAATATTCTTAAAAATGCTCTCTTCGTTAACATTCGTATATTTACAATACGGTTATGAGAAAATTATGAGCCCACAAATCGCGAAGACGCTAATATTTTCTTTGTTAAAGAAATTTTTATGCCAGTTCTTCTGAATTGAATCTGTACCCTCAACTGAATTTGAGTTCAGCAGCGTGTAAAATGTATTATCTAATTAAATGGTTTTATTTGATTTATTACAGCGTGGATAACTAATTCCCGATTTTTATCTGTTTATGGGTCACAAAAATAATGGTATGTCGTCGGTCGAAATAACCTATTAGGTACATTTTGAAACTCCTGCTATAGAGAATAAGCTATTATTAATTAACTCAAGAGATCATATTCTAGATTTATAATTTAAATTATATTTACTATTAAGTCATCTATAATAAAATTATAGACGATAAAATATTACTTGAGGAAAGTTTTATTATTGTGTTAATTGAGCGTTATCGCCGTACAATAATGGGCTATCTTGAATGTCTTCGCGATTAGTGCAGCAATCATAAATCGAATATTAAATGCCCTTTTCCAAAATAAATTACTTTCAGATCATTATTACAACACTTCCGAAGTATATAGTTTAGTATAGTATATTTATTATATATATATACTTTACCTTGTTCTTTTTTTTATAGTTATAATATTACAGAATGAATCCATTTAACATTGAAATTTTAAACACCTTTGAAAATTGCACATACATGAAGACTAAATAGATGTTGCTTATTAATGAGGACACATTTATTAACAATGAATTTTTTTTTTATTTGTTTCTTGTATTTTTTACTTTTTTTTTTATTTTCATACAATACAGCATTTAATTAAAATAACTTCACTTCTCTGTGGATTTATTTAATGTCTATAATCTGAGTAATAGTTTTTATTAAAAATAGAATTTAGCTTTAGTCAGCATCATATCAGAGGAATTAAACATTCATTTTTATCAGATTATATTATAATATTATTAAAACACTTGCACATCGAATCATCACTAATTAAATTTCTTCCTTAATTACGCCACAAGTTCCTTAATACCGTATTAGTTCTGAGTCTTTACTGTATCTCTTTGATGGCACTTTTTATACACAACCGGATTCAATATATCATTGCTGAATATTGGGTCGTTAATATTATAATATAACTTGTATAATGAAACCAAGTAGTTATAGCAGAAACAGTCAACTATATTTAAATATTCTCTAAACAAGTGAATTATGAACGTATAAACTATAGTGAAATGTTTGTATAGAATGGAAATATATCCTTCAATAGTTATCATATTGATCTATTACAACAATTAGAACATTTTCTACATGAAAAACAATTAACACACTACGTCACGCCGCGTTTCGTTTCAGCATGTTTGACACATGTATTTTGGTGGTCACGCAGTATAATATTAATATTGAAATTTGATATAGTTCATTTATTTAATAATAATACATACTAACATATAGAACATTGTAACATATATTTGTAACACTATATCAAGAAATTTAAAACATTTACCTTAAGTTCTAGTCATTATTTAATCGACATTGAATAATTCATATGATTATTTATAATTAATAATACTGTGAATAACAGTTTAAATTGAAAGCATTAACAATATTTCTGTTCATTTAAACTATGATCACGTATATGTGTAACATCAATTGAACAATATATGTCTAACCATATAGAGTAAATATATTTCTTTAATTATCGTATTACATGAGATTAAGAATCAATCAATGTATTATATTATAATAACTACTAATTAAAAGCGTAAATACGTTTGCGTGCTTCTATATAAATATAATATGTTCTCATAAAGATATTGTGGGTAAATATAGTCTGTTATACCTTATTACTAATAACAAGATTATAGTTCTATTAATTAATCTTCTTCAACGGCTGAAACTTAATAACTAATATACTTATTATATGTACTGCATGAAAAGCAGCTAGATTATCTAGATATAGTCCATAAAACTCTCACTATTTTAAAGATTTCATAACATCGTTGCTGATACAATATATTTATAAGCGAATACAAGCTATATATTTTTTAACAGAGCAAGAGCAGTGTAGAAAAATATAGTTTGAACAATAATAATTCACTTTTGGCCATCGGCAAATGAGACGGTTGCGACACGGCATCATTCTCTATTCGCGGGAGGCGCGGCGGGAGCATTCGGGTCCTGGAAGTGATGACGTACCTGAAATTATTAGCAATATTTTGATGTTAAGGTTAGGGCAGGACTTGTATCCATAGCCGTAAAATATATAAGTAAATAAAAAATAGTTCATAGTTCGAATTCAATTATTATGTATTTTCTGAACATGTCTACTTTAAAATTGATTCCATGAAATTGCATCAGATCGACCAGTACGAGTGAAAAAAGAATGAAGAAAACTTGTGCTATTTATATTTTACAGTTTCTGAAGGTAACTTTAGTCGAGTTACTGCCAAACACAAGCAGTGTTGCAAGTTTATGATTTTTAATACAAATGTAGGAATATTTCGTCATACCTTTCTTCAGATTTAATTTAATTTTATTTTAAGTGATACGAAGTGTAGCTATTAAATATTTATTATATAATAGGTACTTAAGTAACAAAATATTATACATCTATTTGGCAGTTTGTATTCACACGACATCTTAATATGTAATGCTGACCAACATTTATTTAAAAGTGCAACTCGCAAGTTTCATGCTTGTTATTGTTGCGATGAGTCTGCTTTCCGAATGAGTGATGGATCCAAAAAAATATTGCATGACTATTCAAAAGTGCTCATATTAAGTGCTGATAACAAATTATTTCTATTTCTCATAAAAATAATCAAGAAAGGGACATCGCTTTCATCACAACAACTATGAAGTAGGTATGAAAGTTGGTAGAGACGAAAGGGCGGATAACAAGTAGTAAAATATAAGTGTATTACTTGTAAATGACTGGCCAAATCCATCACAATATGAAAAAGTGCGGGATGTCCGAGTAGTTCTTCAGGGAGCGGCGGCGCGGCTCGTGTGTGGCATGGATGGTGTTCGAACGCCCGGTGCGTACGTATGATTACCTCGCAGAATATGAACCTCAACACCAACAGTCGTAGGAAGTCGTCGCCCATAAACGGCATATACCTCTCTGGAATATGAATGACACTGCTTTTTAACGGCGACTTATTCATACTAATATAAATACTAAAGTAGGTGTGTCTGTCCATTTGTTATCTAATCACGATTAAAGGTTGAAAAGATCTTAATGAAATTTAACTTGAATGCCATATACCTATATTAAATAATTTTTATATTAAAATAAGCCGATTAAGTCGCGGCCATTATTTAGTAGTCCACATAATAAAGTGTATTTTGTAGCTACTGTTAAGTGTTTTTGTTTAGATTTTTATTTTGGCGTTTTTCTTGTCAATTATAGTCTATATTAGCCTTCAATATTTATTATAAAAGTTGATAACTGAGAACATTTTTAAAATGGATTAAATGGTTTTTGAGATCATCCACCACAAATTATTCTTCTTTATAATACTGATATAATACCAGATTGGATTTAAGAAGAGAAACATTACCTAAGCGGCTCCTGGTGACTAGTTGGGACGCCTCAGCCATGAATGTGTCAATATAATTCTGAGCACGATCCCAATGCACCAGATGCAGTTCGTGGATCTGGCAGAAGTAGCAAAAGGCCGAGAGCGGCGAGTGCAGAAATAGAGTGAATAAGCTGCCTCGTTCCCCGCGATCTGTAAACACATTATACAAATGCAAATTAAAATATTAAAGGCGGATTATTCGCGGATTGTTGTATGCACGAATATATCAAAAATGTTTGTATAAATATTTTATGTTTTTTCAGTAATAGAAAATATTTTATACAAATACAGTCGTCACAAAATTTATCAAAGGTAGACTGTAAACAGTCGGCGTGGGTCACTCTCATATATTTCTCTTGAAGCTTGGTTTGTAAGTTCTGTTTCAGGGGTCCCAGACTAATACCAGCACTCATATTCATGAGTATAAGTTGTATTCTGCGAGGAATCGAACCCGCGACGGTTGGCTGTGAACACCAAGGGTTTCGTTTTTATAGTTCTGTTTCTAGTTCGTTTTATTACGATCATTTGTTTACTTCCTTCATTTTACATGACATTTATTTGCAATACTATAAATCAATTTCCTATCTATAAAGACATCAATATGAACCCTTTAAACTAACCTACAACCTATTACGATAGTTAAATATGTAGATTGGCGATGCATGTTTGATAACATGTACCCAATACTGCCAAATAATACTACACCGTTACTGCAACACACGGTAAGGTAAGTTATACTAATATCTTCTACGTAGTCAGATAAACTTTGCACTTTGAGATGTATCAAGAGTTTCGAAAGTCCTGCGGTAGTACGAGAAATCAAGTTTCCAGTATTGCTGGCTAGAGATAAGCTAGACGCTGCACCTGTGTGTACATACATTTGCAGTGCTAGTCTAATCAATTTCCGGTGTAAGTCTATTTATTAGTACCACAAAAAGTTTCGATTTCTATCGTTGGCGCAGTTAGGTTGCAATGTTTATTACGGAGTTGCTGTGTTTACCATCAGGTTTCATCATTTAATTAGATGATTCTGGTGATGTACCGGGTATAAATATGAAACCGGACTGATTTTTGAAAAAATGTATCGTTTAATACTCGAGACACATAAGGGGGATTTTAAGGCAATTTTCGAATTACGCGACTGAAGAATTCTTCACCTTTTGATCCGAACTAATTTTCAACCCATTTTGACACTTCTTGAAAATTGGCGAAGCGGTGCTCAGACAAAGCGTGGCCCATTGATGCGAAAATATGTTAGTCGGATGGAGCAAGGTCTGGAGAGTAGGGCGGGTGGGGTATGATCTTCCAGCCGAGTCCTGCGAGCACTTCTTTTTCGCTTTTATCCTGTGAGCCTGTACGTTGTCGTGTAGCAAGATTTTACCCTCGTGCCTTTCGTGCCATTCCGGGCGTTTTTCAAGCAGAGCTGCGGTCAAACCTCTCATTTGTTGTTGATAACGAACCTGGTCGACCGTCTGGCCAGGCTTGAGCAGTTCGTAGTATACCAGACCCTTCTGATCCCTAAAAAGGCAAAGCATGGTCTTTTATCCGAAACAATCTTGCTTTAGTGCCGATTTCACCGAAGTACCTGGATCAACCCAACCTCTATGTCGTTTAGGATTCTCGAAATAGATCTACTTTTCATCTCCAGTCACAATCCGGTGCCGAAATCTTTTTCCTTCGAACCTGGCAAGGAGCATCTGACAAGTGGTTTATCGCCACTGTATCTGTCTTTCACTCAATTCATGTGGGACCCACTTCCCGAACTTTAGAATCTTTCCCAACGCCTTCAAGCGTTACGAGATGCACGGTTAGGTCACGCTGAGCTGCTTTGCAAGCATCTTCTGTGTCTGACAAGGGTCTTCTGTAAGTAGCGCTTGCAGCTCTTCGTCTTCGAACTTTTTTGAGTGCCCTTCCACGCGGTTGGTTCGTTACCTCATGCTGACCCGCTCTAAACTTCTTGAACCACTCAAAACATTGTGTGCGTCACAGGGCATGGTCGCCGTAAGCTTCCACAAGCATTTGGTGACCTTCCTCGGCGGTCTTGTGTAAGAAAAATAGAACAGAAGATTTCCCCGCTGAACTTCACTTAACGGCACGTAACCAGCCATTTTCGGCGGTAATTTTAAAATGATCCAATTGCAAAAGTGGCGGCTTTTTGATTGGAACTCATAATAGGATTCCTCAACAACAACATACAATAAGCTTCAGCACCGTAAGTAGACCACAGCGATTTTGGTGGCACTTTTAAGAAAAATCCGGTTTCATACTTATACACCTTGTGTAAATAATATACTAGAACAATCATTAAAGGCACTACAACAGTCACATAACATATTTCATATTATTTTTTTCATACAGGAATATCACGACGACAATACAACGGTTTGAACTTACATAATAAAAATATGTTTTAAAAAATTGAGAAACATATTTTAGCATTTCTTCTTTTATAAATGTATATAGCGAAAATTATCCTGTGTGACTGATTTTGTATTCTACTATCATATTTAAAAAAATAAAAAATACATTTCTAAAACAACTGACAGAAATACGAAATATTTTTTTTTATTTGTAATATACGGGGATCGAACCCACGACTATTGAAAGAAAGTTAAATCTTTAATATATGTGTAGATTTTTAGTTTAATGACTGACTTACCACGAAAAGGTGCTGGGAACTCCGCAGGGGACATCAAAACAACAAGAGGTTGACCAAAGAGTTGTGGTAAGTTTTGGAAGACGTAAGAGTTATCTGAATCAATGATCAGAAACAACGGTCTCCTGGTAAATGGGAACAGGTCGCCTGGATGCAAACAATGGCTCTCCTTGTGCTTCGTGGTTGTTGGAGCTTTCGAATCCCTATTCGATTCCCGGTAAATGTCATTCTTGGATGTCGTTATTAAACCGCCAGCGTCATAGCCACCTATGGAAAATGTATTATTGTTAAAAAATATTGTTACCAGGTATGTGTACACAAACTGCATGACATCATAATGTCCGTTGAGGGGTGGTCCTCGTGCGTTGACATTGTAGAGGACTGAGAAGTCTTGGCTACCATGTAACAATCATGGCTATAGCATGCTGCATTTTATTTGCATTAATACTAAAATATATAATGTATTACCAGGCTCTATTAAAGAACTAAAATTTCCAAAATATCAATCCACTTTATTTAAGGTACTTGCAACCATTGTATGACGTAAAGATTTATTTTTACATATATCGTGGAGACTAAACAAGCATACAACATAAACAACCGTCTGATGGTAAACGGTTACCGTAGTCTATGGACGTCTGAAACTCTAGGGGGGTCACGTGTCGACCGACTTTTAATATGCCCTTTTTGAAAACCCCATGCTGTAGTCTTTAGACAAAATTTCGGTAGGTAATTCATTTCACAATTTAAGTGTACACGAGAGCAAACTCCTCTGAAACTGCACTATTCGAGATTACTTAGGTTCCAATGACGAATTACCTGTCGACAGCGACGCGGGCGAGCTTTGGTTATTATTGATCTTTCCATCATTAGCGAGTGAGTCAGAAATACAATAAGTTATGGCATACTGCAGAAACGAACAGACACACTTTGCTGCAGTTGTCAATGTAGTTGATTAACAACTACACCATAATGCGCTGTAATCGACATTAGAATAGAAAACCGATTATTCTGACATACGTACAACATAATACTTACGTGTAATTATTATAATAATTATAAATATCCCTGAGTAATTCACATAGCACCATCTAATCACAAGTTAATCAAAGCTTGAATTATGGATACTAGACAACACAAATAATTATTTTTCTAAATACATATTTTACGTAGTATATATAGATAACATCCAGACATACATATTCATGAATAAAAATATTAGTACTTTGCGAGGAATCGAACCCGCGGAAATAAAGAGGAATGCTAAACGCCAGCAAATTGCCAATAAAGCAATGTATCAAATGGGATCCTAGTCATAAAATAAACTAACATGCACAGGCTATCTATTACTGAGTATAATCTCAGTCATTTCCAAATATAGCTCGAGCTAGTTGGTCCGGCGAACTTTGTACCGGACTTAAAATCAATAAATGTCGTTTTAACTAATCGCAATAATTGAATGTAAAAGGATAAAAGATTTAAAAATATGGCTGGCACAGCACGATTCCCTCATCTGAATCATCGGTGCCTTTAACATCAACACATGCAACGCATACAACATTATATCAATTATGGCCCGTTTCATCTATCGTATACCACGTCGTATGTGATCGTTCTGTAGGAATTTAGGATTTCTGTTGGATTTTATGACTGTTGCAACGTGCGAGGACAACTTCTTGAGGACAATACAAACATAAAAAATATTTTTAAAACCACAAAGCAATTGTTTTTTAATACATCAGCGAACGTCACTACGCACTGATGTACAATGAAGAAGTGTTGTACAATAAAAACTTAATAAAAGTCGCTTTAAATTGTAGAACAGTATAAAAAAGCTACAATGATCATAAGAAATTAATTAGTACAATGGCGGACTTATCCTATAAGTCGGATTTCTTCCAATTAACCTTTGATGGACTCGAGCGATTGTGGAGTAGTGAAATCAAAAGTTTATAACTGAACACAAGAATATCACAAGGGATAATCATAGATGAATTTATCGAGAAGACTTATACGTTTATATAACTCATAACTATTTTTGTGATCTTTATGTATATATGCTTATAATATGTATAATACAGCAATTTATCCTGAAAGAATGTACCGTATAGAGAGTGAAAGAATTTCTCAAATCGCTGCAATGGTTTCGGAGTTTATTATTGTACTTCTTGTGAGGACGAGAGCTTCAAGTTTTTAGACACTATTTTATAAGTATTTTTTTTTCTTTCGAATGGTGTAATAAGCATAATGGTATATTTAAAACAACAAACATATCAAACGTGTAATAACGCTACAACGGACAAAAGTATATGAAATTAAATAATTATAATTTGAAAAAAAAAAACAGTAGTCACAGAAAATAGTTAGGGCAAAAGTCACTTAAACTACTCTGAAAATATTTTTTTTTTTTACCAAATCTACCATATCATAACAAATGTGTTATGATATGGTAGATTTGGTAAAAAAAAAAAATATTTTCAGATTTTTGAATAATGATTCAAAAATATTATATATTTATTTTCTTTTACTTCATGTTGTATATAATATATTTACAAACTATTTATTAAATATATTATAATCTGTATTTCATTATACAATACTCTACCTACTTACTACTACTATCAATAGATCCATCTATGAAAAATGAATTTATTTATACAGTAATTATTGTATTTCTAAAAGGGTCTTAATCGTAACATCTTTTTTGTTAACTATACCACAGATAAGATAATATTACATAACTGTACACTGTCTTATGTCTAGTATGCATGTTACATAAAAGTTCCGTTAAGCGTGCAACGACGGATCATAAATGTGGCGCTTTGGTATCATGTTTACTTTTATAAAACACCGCCCAATAAGTACGTAAGTATGGCGTCTTTCCTGCAGTTTTTAAATTACATTTTTAAAACTGCCTTTAGTTTTTTACATTACATTACATTTAATTTTTATTACTTAATATTAGTCTCGTGGTTCAGTGGTTTGCTACTTGACTTCCACCTCAATGATCGTGAGTTCTTTTAGGTGAAGCTTGTTATCAGTATATGTATATATCTAGTACCTATATGTTTAGTAGTCCCTATATTTTAATATATAATGCGAAGTGTGCGCTTGTGGTACTACAATGGCAGTTGATGGCTCTAGTTATCCTGGATAGTAATCGTGACGATCCTGCAGCCGAAATACCTTCCGCTTCGATTAATAGAACTGACATGAGACTCCGCATATATATTTCAGAGCATTTTAATCTCTGCAATTTAGAAAACATATTTTGTGCGTTTTGCCAAAATAAGACGATTTCCGTAAAGGAAAGATCCTTCATTGTAACTTGGAGTTTCGTTCTGAATGTATTTAAGTGCATATAGGAATGTAGTATAGTATATTAAAAAGTTTGAAATGAAAGTTAAATTTAAAATGTCAAACATTTTATATATAAATTTAGTACTGAATAGTACTGATCTAAAGCAGTCTCTACACAGGCTACTGATCTGTAGTACGTATTGTGTATAAGAGACAGCTGTCAATAGTTGGTATACTACAGGATTTGCCACCTTTCATTATTTACAATAGGTGGATTGAGCCATATTTGGTATGGTATGGTAATGGTAGAAGCGGAAGGCGGCCTGCTACCTCCATACCAGATCCTCTCGTCCGGCATTATCACCTTGTGTCCTTTACATTACATGAGGGTTATTACGGGCGTCACGTGATAACGTGATGTCAATGGAGCTCTTGACCACTTGGGACGGTATTGTTTGTTTGCCATTATATCTATCTTTATAATATTATAAACGCGAAAGTTTCTAACTAAAGATGTTTGTTACTCTTTCCCGCAAAAACTATAATTATACATCAAAATAACAGATAGTCTATATTATTTTTTTATTGAAATTTAGTAGCTAGTATAAAATAAGTTTAATAACTTTTGTAAAAGAGCAACATACAAGGATTATTGTTCTTGCGATGATAAGAAAAAAACAATTAATCATAAGACTAACAGTAACAGTAGGTACAATAAAAACATATGTCTGTTATAAAGTGCTTATACAAATATTAAGTTTATTTGAATAAACATAATTTCTACTAGTTTAAACGAGCAGAAGTATATAGGAATTTAATTAAACATTTAGAGGCTAATATTCATAACGTAGTTTTACAATATTATGTATATACGTAAGAATTTAGATTTTTTCTCAAAAATAGTGAATAGTATGTAGATACAAGTATTAACTTGCAGTCCCCAAATTTCGATTAGATAAAATTAATTGGTTATATCGAAATAAACAAATTTCACAATATGATATCAAAACACATTTTAATATTTTAAAATGTTTATTTAGCGATACTTATTGAATAAAGCCTATTACTCTGTAAACGCTTTGGGAGACGACCTTGTATGGCGTTAGTTATTCAGACTAAATATTTACGATATTTTAAATATGTTATACATATAAGTAATTTAAATGCTGTGTTATGTTATTAGAGATAGAAATTAATATAGAAAATATAACATTAAAAGAAATGTTGTTGTTTACATTGCCAGTTCTTTTAAACTGAAGAAGCTAGCTGAACTAGACGGTAGAAACAAACTGTGACTTGCTTAAGATGCCGAAATAGTCGTGCACGTTTTGAAATATTAATAAATTAATGGTTTACTGAATATTTATTGGAATAGAATAGAAATTTTTTTAGTCAAATACTTTAAAACATAAGCACTATTGAATACATATTTTCAGAAAACTATCTCATTATAAGAAGAAGGAGCTAAGACATTTGCGTTGCAACATAACGTTTTAAGTTAAAATCTGTGAAAACAAACTATCAACTAATTAGTTGCAGTTAGAATATTAAATTGTGCGTGTGGTGGCCCGTAAGAATAGCACCACCCCCTCTCTTTCCGTGGGTGTCGTAAAAGGCGACTAAGGGATTCATCAACCGGTGGACGCGCAGCAGCATTCTACTGAGTAACTACCATCACACCGCGATCGCCAACCCGCATTCCAAGCGTGGCGATTATGGTAATATCCCCCCAAATGGATTTACACCCAAGGCCCCGGCCCCCAGTCCCCGGCGGTCCCGCTAGTCTAGACCTTTGTAGCGGTTATGGAAACGGCGGGGCAGGGGGTGCGAAGAATCTCCGGGTAAGTCCAGGCTACCACAAACGATCATCACTGGCCCTGGCAACATACAACGTTCAAACATTGCGGACTGACGAAAAGCTAACTGAACTGGAGAAAGAGTTTAGCAGATTGGATTATCTGAAGTCCGAAAAAAGGGCGAGGACTCGATAGTCCGGCAATCTGCTTTACTTCCGGGAGGGCGATCAACTGTCCCAAGTCGGTGTCGGATTCCTCGTTCACAAGTCACTTGTGAATAATGTTATCAAGGTCGAGAGCGTGTCGACTAGGGTAGCGTACCTGATACTCAGAATTATCAAACGGTATTCGTTGAAGGTCATCCAAGTGTACGCTCCAACTTCGACGTACTCCGACGACGAGGTTGAGGCTAAGTATGAGGATATCTCTAAAGCCATACATAGTACAAAGACTTATTTTAACGTTATCATGGGGGACTTTAACGAAAAATTGGGCAAACGAAGCGGTGATGAGCTGAGAGTGGGGCAATTTGGTATCAGTGATCGGAACTTCCGAGGTCAAATCAGCATTCGACCGACTTCATGGAGAAGGAGAGCCTCTTTATGATGAACTCTTTCTTCAGGAAGCCGAAACACTGGAAATGAACGTGGATTAGTCCCGATGGTGCCACAAAAAACGAGATAGATTTCATCTTGTCAACGAGAAAACAGATTTTCAATGATATCTCTGTGATCAATGCCGTCAAAATTAGGAGCGATCACCGGATGGTAAGATGCACATTGAATTTGAATCTGATACTCGAACGATCCCGACTGATGAAATACGCTCCGCCCTACATCTACACAGATCCAAAACCCCGAAAGCTTTCAGCTAGAATTGCAAAACCGTTTCGAATGCCTTGGTGACTGCGTTGACTTGGACGATTACAACAACAGGTTCGTGGAAACTGTCCGTGCGGCTGGGTCTAAGCACTTCAAAATACGCCGACTCATGACTTACGCTATTTTAACACAAATTGTGTAAAGATCGAAATCTCCAATAATGTAACCCAAGGTTTGTTTATAAATTTAATTGACGTGCCACCACTAGAAAAACCTCTTTAATATGTACCTCATATTAACGATTGCTTCAATACCTGTATATAACTTTTAAATTATTCAATTTGGACATTTAATTCGAAAAATCCAAATTGAATCTAATATTTAATGTATTAGAAAAAAACCCACTCAGTTAGCTATAAACCAAAAGCGATGTAGGGGATTCACTGGCGTAGGGGAGTAGCAGTAGTAGCAGCAAGATACAATCGGGGAAAAAAGCGATAGCAGTTGCATCGTCAGGAATTGCAGCAACTATCTTAAAGGATGGAAAAACTGCTCATTCTACTTTTAAACTTCCGCTATCTGTTAATCAACAATTGAGCAACAATCTGCATGTTATATCCATAAAATAGGGTCTCTTGATAAACTATTACAAGATACCTCATTGATTCTGTGAGATGAATGCACCGTGAGCCATAGAGGCTTTGGATAGAACCTTAAAACATCTTAGAAACACCTCTGCTCTCATGGGCGGGATTACTTTTGTATTTCCTAGAGTAATCTGACGGACTCTCCCTGTCATTAACATCGTCTCCCTTATGAAAAACAAATACATGAATGCTTTTATGAAAACACCATGAGCCTCTTAGGCTCATGGTGTTTTCAAGGTGGCTTTGGATAGAACGTTAAAAAATCTTAGCGGAAATTATTTTTATATTTGCTGAAAATTTCCGACAAACTCTCCCTGTCCCAACATCGTCTCCCTTATGAACTTTAATTGAAGGTTTAAAATTACGGACAAATATGAGCGTCGAGAGCTCATTATCATGAAATCACAAACACTGATTTCTTAACTTATTAACTTGGGAATGGAATGTTTCCGACTCCAAATTTAAACAAAAATTGTGATATCTTTCTGGATGAGTTCCTAGGTCAAATTGTCCATAATTTAGAAATTTTAATAGATGCTGCATACCCTGATATCGAGAATTTGCACGAAAAAGGTTTTCATTGGTTCTAGGGAAATAGTGTTACCTAAGTATGATACTATCAACGAAATAATCTGATTATTCAAAAAGTTCCCGGATAAATAAAATCTTACAAATAAATCGACAGCGTGACTACTATCGAAAACGCAGTTATTATCCACAGGAATTTTTACTAAACCCTTCTAAACTGCTACCATACGATTTGACGTCAAAAATCGGAATTTCTCAAAAGCATGATCCAATCATGATTTTGAGAAATGTAAACCTATCAGAGGCTGCTTACTAAGGAATTGAAGGACAATTTAAATGTAGCGACCATTACCAGCGGTTTCCGGTTAAAATATCTTCTAAGTAATAGCCCTATGTATGTTTTGATCTTAAAAAACTACTCGGATTTTGATGCGTTTTTGTTTAAAAGACAGAATATAAATATAATGAATCAAGAGGAAGGTTTAGGATATATAACGTCCCACTACTGAACACGGATCTTTAAACGCGCGATATATATATATATTTCATGTCCACGCGGGTGAAGCCGGGGGAGGATAGCTAGTGTGCCTTATAATTGCTCATAGTCTTGGTATTGTAAAGTTTAAAGGGTAGTCTAAACAACTTTTACTCAAAACTCATTTATATTTACTTGAAACTAAGTAGACACGAAATCAGGGTTTGTAAAAAAGAAAAACAATGGGTCTAGAAGATATTTTACACGCATCTCATGTTCGGTAAAAGATATTATAATAATAACTCAGAATACTTAAGTACATTTTTTTTGTTAATATTTTACTTACTAAATTTATATAGCAAACACTGGCCGATACAAACAATTATAGTCATGAATACAAGTGTTTAGCACTGTGCGAGAAACAGAACCAGTAATCAGAAAAGAAGGCGGTATGCTAAACAGCTTGACCCCTGAATCCATATATTTACTCAAATTAGGAAATAACTTGAATTTCCCTGGCAATGACCGTGACAGGAAACGGAAGTAGAATTGAAAACACTAGTTTTATAATGTATAAATATTTGTTAAAGTCTTTGCAGGTAACTGATGAAAAGATTGTGGATAGAAATGAAATAAGATATGATATTAAAAGCAGCGAAGAAAAGTATGAGGTCTGCAATGCCATCTTGTAATATTGTGAACAAGTCATTACTAGGTAACGGTATTGCCGGGCGCCAAAGGCAAGTGCACCACAACCGCAGAAAAAAGAATGTAAAGGAAGAACAGAAGGTAAGACAAAAATAATAATTATAAATAAAAAAATATTCCTAAAAAGAACTCTTCGTCCAGACCTGGTTGAACCGTAGTTGAAACAGGTTGATAAAACGAAGAGAGCAATGAAAAAGATAACGAAATTACAAAGTTACTGAGGTGCCTTCTTGTAACAGCGTTGAAATATCATTGATGTCATAAATAGTAATCAAGGTAAATTTCGTGTTTATATAATATGTACGAAATATTAGTAGCAACACTAGTCTACTTTTAGAATGAATTATTGTATGCCGAATGAATGGTATTTAGAAATTGTAATTATTCAAAAGTACTTATTTACTCCAATAAAGATGAAATCTATTCTGTTCTAATGAACAATTATTTTGCTAATACTATTCATATGAAAGTTTAAATATTAGTTGCTGAAACAGCTGGACGGACATAAATAAAATTTGGAACACAAAGGTCGTCCGAGTTCTAGGGCATTATTAATGGTTTACAAACAAATGTCTCTTCTATTTTTTATGTTGTTTGTTTAGTCTCTACCTACACACACCGCATCTATTTGAACAATAAAGTATAGTAACAGATAATTGTTATTCGAAATGACTCTGCAATAATCGGATTATACCTACGCAGAAAATGCACCATCCAACATCATATTGTTTGTTGTTTACAATATTACAAAAAAAAAATAAGGGAAACAATATAAGACTTAAAGTAAAAACTATTAATATTCTAGCTTTATTCCTATTGAAGGTTGTTTCTCTTTATGGAAATTGTTTTTTTTATTTCTAAGCAATTTGTTTCATTTGTACCAAGCAGATAATCTCTTCTGGCAATATTAGAGCATCATGGCTACTTCCCATGAGATGCACTTCATAAAAGCTTAACGTTGCAGAATGAAATTATGGGTATCCAATGAAATTGGTTAAATAAAAATGTTTGTCATAGGCCGTCAAAGAACGATGAATTATTATATGCCGAATTAATGGTATTTAGAAATTGTAATTATTCAAAAATTCTTCTATTCTTCAATAAATATAATATTGTTTTTTTTTTATTAATTGAAATAAAAGTATAAATATAGTGATTTAATAACGAATATAGTGATTTAGTATATGTAGAATATTATCTACTATATTATAATATCGCAGATTCAAACAATTAGCTAGTTTAGCTAGCTGAAGGGACCAGAAATAAAATAAAAGTATCAGATACAAAATATATCGGCAACAGATCAAATACTATGAATGAATATTTGTAGTATGAAATTTTATATTTTACTTTTAAATTCATCTTTTCCTTTGGCATCCTCTCCGGAAAATTGAAAGTTAACAATAAATAACTGCAAGCTAACGCAGTGTACTCAGAATATTCGGAGTGTTAAAGGTATTTTATAGATTTTAGTTATTCATTTTTTAGATATTTTATAACGTATAATAAAAAATATTTTATTCCTTCAAGTCCAATACATGTGCTCTGTTCAGAGTAGTGTTGATATTGAAAAGAGGAATGAATCGCTCTATAATTCTGTACCCGTTAGAACGCCTTGACAAGTATGTTATTGAATTTTATAAAATTATATTTTCAGTCCACAAACGGGAAGTTAATTCCAATCATAGTTACAAAACTGTGTTCAAATAATTTTATATAATGTTTTACACAATATTTATTGAAAATACTCCAATAAATTAAATATCGTATTGTCTGTTTATAAATTATTAAAACATATTTTCATGCATCAATTATGATTTGTATACATTTACTGGGTATTGCTTTATTGGGCATTGTGCATTATGATACATATGGATACTGCCGCATTACACAGTCAGCTCTACTATGCTTTTACTGTACTGTATTTTATTGGATTTGCAATTCAGGTAGTCAGCCGACCTCATAATAAGTGGTAACCAGTAACTCTCTATTTTTAGTAATACATTTTGTGTTTATTTTTCTAAAATATTTAATTTATTACTTAAAAAATAGTCTGATACTTCTGACTCATTGTTTATGATGCCCAAGACTATAGCCATCACGCACGTTACGACACTGGTGGTGACTGTTACCTATATACATGAACTCTACCACAGATGCGCTGTAATGTGACGACTAATGTGAAACTGTATTACATTTTCGAATCAGTAAGCAATTGCAAAACTGACTTACTGACTGCCAACATGGTATCCGGCCCGACCGTTCCACGGCTTACTGTCCTATTGAACATATGTCACGGAATCAGTGGACTGTGGCAGCCAGGTTGACGCAGCATATTTCCATATAAGAAAAGCATTCTATAGTGTAGGCAACGACGTATATCTTTAAACTGTCAGTTGCCGGATTTTCTCCAGCACTGAATAAATTCTTCTGCGACTACTTTCACAATCAATGCTAGTATGTGCGGTATAATGGAAGCTAATCTGAACCATATTACGGGTAATTCAGGGTAAAATAGCATTTTTGAAATTTTTGACATTTATCAATGATGTGCCGGTGGTAGTCACTACTGCGTGCTGTCAGTGCTGTTGTTGTTTGCAGACGTCTTATAATGACCAATTTCTCTGATTGCGAGCTCCTTCAGAAAGATATTATGATTTTTTTAATTGGTGTGAAAAAAACGCTTAATTTTCAATGATCCAAATACGTATTTGTATATTTGTATGTGAATATTTGGTGTCAATAATAATATAACTGTAGATATTTAGAGAGTAGTAACAATTTTAAACAAATACAAACTGTGATATATATAATTACATATATAGATGGGTTTTAACTAAAGTGTGATAAGGTAGATATAGCGAATCCCCAAAATGTTGGGTACTCTAACCGATTACAATACGAATATTGCAAGAACTTTGTGAAAATTTGTGAGCGGTTTATTATAAGACTTTATTAATTGCAATACAGGTCCTCTAAGCTTGTAACTACACAATGTAACGAGTTGAACAGAAAGATAATTAAAACAACTAGGATGCAGCAACTATCCATCCACTAACTAACAACATATAAATCTCTCTGTTTGTCTTTAGTTGAGAAATACATTTACGTATATATAGTATATATATAGTTGTTTAATACAAATTTAATATTCTTTGTTCTACGGTACGGTGTTTCTCATCTCTACACCCAATATACTCATCTGGTATATTTTGTGTACTTCTCGGTGATATAATAATTTATATTATATGTATGTTAATAATAGCTGATTGGTGAAGCTCAAGTGTCTCAAGCCCCTTAGTAGTGTTTTAATTTTTCGTTTTTATGTATCTGAATTGAAGCGCATAAAAGGTGGGAAAGAGGCAATACAGTTATCTTGGACTAGGTATGGAATACCCATAACGACGTATGCTAGTAACAGCTGTACCAATATACTAAATACGAATAGCAGATGAGGAGGATAGAAAAACAACTAGATAACAAAAGTTATGCATGCATGTACTCCGTGGCCTAAATCTATGTTTAAGTGGAGTATTAAACTACTAGGTCATGATGTTCTTATAAAAATTGTGAGCTGGAGAAATGAGTAGAGTTAGTCATTGGGTTGTTACGCTCTTATGAAATTTTCACACGACTATCATGATACGAGTATGTATGTAAACCAATATGTCACAACGCTCTTTTAAATATTTAAAATGTAAGTTGGGGAGACTACCACCTGGTGGTCTTACGCTCTTATGACAATTTCAAGTAGTTGCATTTCTTGTGAACGGAGAAGAAAATTACAGGATGTACTTATGTATACTGATGTATGTAAGCGACGGTTACCACTTATCATCAGATAGACCATCAGCTTGTTTACTATTCTAATTATATTAAAAACATGCCGGATCAGTAATCATTATGCACCATAATCTCAGGATAATCATATAAATAAGTAGAAGAAAAATCACTTGTGTGTTCTACCGAATTTATCTGTTATTAGCAATTGTTTGTATTATATTATATTATGGGTTGACTTAAATCATTGAATGAAACTCCGGCCAGTTTTTTTTCTGGAAATTACAGCATGGGGTTTGCCAAAAAGAGTATGTGTATTAAAATATTTTAAAGGTGGCAACGTGACCGTGGTGTTTCAGGCGTCCATACGCTACGGTGACCGTTTATCATTAGGTGAGCAATATGATAGATTCCCCATATCGTAGTGTAGCAAAAATGCAGTATGTTATCATTTTAAAAATATTATATTTAGCAAACATAACAAGCTATATGCTTTTCAGACTAAAAATGATAACTATCATATGTTTGGTCTGAAAAAGCATATAACATATACAAGTTATTTTTTTCTAGAATTATTTTTTGATGTTTGATTATTAAAAAGGAAATAAAAGCCGTTGCCGACTTTAAAAAGTATATTATACGTACTCTCAATTCTTACCCTTGTCACTAATAATAGTCAGGAACAAGAACTTAATGAATTCTACAGTACAGATGTGTTTTATTTATTTCCGGATATAAAGCACTATTTCCGTAATAGAGATTATGACATTGTTTACAACTGTGGTCTGTATTTATTCGGAACTAATCTGTACACCGTTTTACACTAATATCAGAGATAAAGTTATATTATAATGACGGAAATTGAACAGTAACATTTAAAATAATAAAAATCATGTACTTACCTGAGAACGTGCTTCGCACGACGTTTCATAATTCATGAAAAATCGCCTATTTTTCAGGGATATACACTTACATTTAGTTTTTTTATATAAAGCACCTATCCCCAATCTCTTTGCATCACAACAAATTGAAAATTCAGTCCTGTTACATACAGCGGTATCTCCAGCATTTGTGGACTTTCCATTGGCAACGTTCGAACCACAATGCAATATATTTGCACATGTAGTATATTTGCCGTTCCATTTACATAAGAAATATACAGCCTATGTACTCGTAGACATCAGGAATTTGAAATTTGAACCTTACACAGAAATATTTTAGGTAGGTTTTTTATCTAATTAATTACTACACTTACCGTCCTCAGAGTTCTTCGGTGGTTGTACAATTTGACCATCTGATGAGATGTATATGAGCAGGGCCCCATAAAGCGGCAGATCCAAGCAGCCACTCGCGAGGTATACTAGCAGTTGGCTGGGAGACGGCTTATACAGCAGGTACTTGTGAGGGTTAAGAGGTTTGTTTCTCCCATTCTCTAAATAATATCCTAAAACAACGATAGGGTTCTGGACAAATAGTAAAGGGTTTGTATTCTAAGTAGGATATATATAGTAAGGATATATTTAAATCGGACTATAAATATAATAGCATTTCTTCGATAAAAATGAAGATTTTTTAAGCAAATTATAATGACAGGCAATGGGAAGCTGTAACCACTGCTTAAAACAGGAACAGGATCTTGTAACAATACATAGTAACTTCCATATACTTGTGGTGCAACCCGTGGCCACATAATTGTCCAAAATATACAAATATGGATCTATATGATAGTCTGTCTTAATTAGACAGCATTGTGTCGCACAGCTGGTAGGATTACAGTATGATCTAAATATATGTAAACGCCAGCCATATATTGTAGTTTCGCAAGTTGTGCCAAAGATAGGTATAATTTTTACCAGACTTAGACTATAAAAATTACTCCAGTCTCGCCTGTTTCATACACCAAGCAGCTTCATAAGCTGTGTTTCAGTTATAGGATGATTAGACATCCTATATCCTATAATTTAGGATAAGAGACAACATCATAGTTCTAAGGAATGGCCACGCATGAATGGGGTGTCGCATGATAATGTAATATCCGTAGTGCTGTTCTTGTATTTAGGCGACGGTTATTGCTTACCATATGGACCTTCAGGTTATTCATATAATGCCAATTATAATACATAAAAAAGAGCAAGTCACATGTAATTCTAATTAATACACTTCGAATCAACTGCAGTTAATAATATAATAAATAGTAATAGATCGAGCTGCAATGATTATAAATTAGCTAAAAAACTGTTAAATTTTATTTTAAATGCAGTATGATAACTTGTTTAAGTCAAAAATACGCAATAAAAATTATATTAACTATTCTTGCAATGAAATTATCCATTATTACAGACGCCAAGCAATCACTAATTGGCCACTGCTTCTAATTCACCTTGTATTACTAGGGCTGTGCAATTTTATGGACTAGTTGGAAATAATTACAGAATACTTTCTATTTTCTAGTACAAGCAGAATTCACAATAGTACCGCACAGAAATGACATCAAAAAGATTTAAATGGCTTGGCACGTTAAAGGATTCACGTTACTAGATATGATATTCACGATAATTTGTAATTTGCCATACCAGCAAATTGCTGCGTTTTAAGTAATTGGTACACTTGCAGACATTTTTCAAACGCAATAACTTATTACAAACTTAGAAGTAGTAGTTTATTATAAACGTAGAATATTATAACTGGCACATAGGTACACGACATAAATCGTAATCATAAAAAAATATCTGATAGACACATTTTTGAGATTATGTAATATTTACCTTTGTTGTTGGGAGCATTGGGCGTCGATGTAAATTTCTGACGGGGTGAATCATCGTATATCTGGTGTATCTCGCCGGTTGCCTCCCGTTCCAATGTTTGCAGCATCCGGTACATATCTATGGTCAGTTCTGAGAATTTGACCTGTTGGGAGTTGCTTCCGATGATCAGTATTTCGTGTAACACTAGCGACATGTTTGAATTACGCTCCACAGGCGGCGTTGTCAACGGCGAGAGTCTGTAAGAAGGTCAATTTATTAACACGACCCATATGGCGCAACTAACCATGGTACGGTCTTGGTTTCGATGAGTGGTCAAGTCACTTACACTATGTACCCGCTACCACTATTCTATATTATAAGTATAACCGCTCGTACGCGTAACAGCAATTAAAAAATGATAGAATCTTTTAATTAGTAAATATATTATATTTATACTGTATACGCTGTATTGTAATTTGTAAAAAAACGGTTCTTTCAATATTACAAACAACACTCCAATTTTATTTATATGTATACAGATAACGTACAGATAACGAAATTTAATTGTACGATTTCATGACAATCGGTAATACTGAATATGGCAAGATTTACACTGGTTTTTTGAAGCTAGCACTAATGTTCAGTTACATTTAGGCCCAGACAGGTGGAAACAATACTCACAGATACATTTTATCTGACATCAACTGCCATGAGATGGAAACGTCGCAAAAGTGATAAGACAATTTGCCCATTAGTTTCTATTTCGTTCGAAATTTAACATGAAGATACACCCATAAACTATGGGTATAATCTATACATATTAAAATATTACCGTGGTAAACGTAGAAAGTAAAATATTAATGTGTTTCGGTCGAAGGGCAAGATAAGCCAGTGAAATTATAAGATCCATATCCTATAATTTGGTATGACATTGTAGTTCATAATGCCCGTAATAGAGCACTACATATATAAGCTAGGCATACCTTTTGTTTCCCAAATATAGGATTAGTTCTTAAGTTAGATTAAGCTGTAAATAATGTAATGTCCCGAATACAGTTAACTTTATTTTTAATTATATTCATTCCAGTCCTTCGGGAGTTATTGTACTATCTTTGGCCCTTCAAGAATTTGGGGCGGGTGATAATAACCCGATGACAACCGCGGATTGAAGTGGTCTATTATATCATCAAATGGTTCTGTTACCAAAAATGTTACTTCCTTTTTTATATAAAATAAGTAGAATTTTTAATTTGGATACTAACTTGGTCCAAATTATATAAATTACGGTAGTGAGCCCATTCTTAAAAAATATTAAGTAGATACCGAGCATATTCCGTACAAATATCTAACAAGAGATTTCAATATGCATGTATACAAAAAAGACTATCATAATGAGTATGAGCTTTACATGGAAGCTTAATAGAATGTATGATATGTCCAGAGCGTTTATTCTACAAAGCACTATAAATAAACGTGATAAAGTACAATCCGGCTTGCGTGCCGCTGCTGCCCTCTCGGATATTACCTTAAACAAATGTTATGAATCGCCAGTGAAGGTAGTATCTGACTAAAAGGATACCATACCGATGGAAATAAGAAACAAGTTTGAAAAAACACATCCAGATATTATTATTACGATGCTTATAACATTTGGCTAATACTGCGGTCACTTCATTTTACGCAAGACTTCCAGGTTCTATTCTTACTTATTATAAACATTTGTATTACATAACTACTGTACAATACAATAAGTGTACTGAAACAAAACTTGTTTAAAAATATATTTTACTTTTAAAACAGTGTCATATTCTTTATTGCACTTTTAAATACATAGATTAAATTAGTTTTAAAAACACAGTTTAGCAAAAGACGACTTATCTCTAAAAGAGACCAGTCAACCCAAAATACCATGACACACGAAGTAGTAAAATGATATTAACAATGTAGTATATACAAATATTATCCTAATTCATACAGATGTTTCTACAACGAACCTTAACAAATAAATAGTAAATGATAACTTTTCTAGTTACCATTGTACGATTTAGGGCTATCACACAGTACTGGAATCCATCGAACGGCTGCCGTTTGGCATTTGTAATTTGTAAATGTATACGACTCGTCCGACCGGTTCTATTAACGTACGAGTACCTTTATATATTATAGATATGACTAAACGTACCTGTGGGACAGAGTGACTGGATAATTGTCTGGGTGTAAGACAGTAATGACTGGCTCCATTTGTATGAAAGCCTTGACCTCGTCTACAACCAGGGCCCACTCCATCTGATCATCGGGATCGTACGTGATTCCGTAATCAATGATTTGTCTATCCAATTCTTTAATAAGATCCCGCACAAGCTTTAACTTCTTCAGTAGCAGACATACAACAATAAATCGAGCATAATATCTCAATTTCTTTACCATTAATTCACATTTATCTTCCTTACTAGCTTTTGTGTAATAGCATCTTCCTCGAATGGCATAGTAGAACGAGTAAGCCTCGTTCAGGTAACCGGTATTGCTCGTTCGGAGGCTGAAAAAAATCCCTTGTAATTTAGCATTGAACCATATTTCATTAAATTGTATCGAGCTGTTTAGATATGGCGTGGATTGTTTAAGCATTAAAGCTTCTGAAAGTACAATATCTTCACTATGTTATATTAAATAAAATAATTAAATAAGTGAGACTTCTTTTTTTCAATAAACTTAACAAATATATGTTATATTTGTTTTAACAAATATATAAAATAACAAATATATGTTATAGTTGTGTTACTACTATTGTGTAAAGACTATTTCTCTAAATAATCAACAATAAATATCTACACTGCAAAACATGTGTACTTACTAAAAATGGTAGTATAGCTGGCCAATTTTAGAGGCAATTTCCCCAATTTGCCACCTTTTGAGACCATATTTACTATCCAGAATACAGCGGTGCTTCTGTTGAAACTTCCACAATTTTGTGTATACGTCGAATGTACGACCAAAGTAGGAATGCCATTGTTTATGGCCATATTGGGGGAGCTCCCTAAAAATTAAGCAATTGATCAAACTGACTATCCTATAATAGAAAGCCTCAATTAATCATACTACGCATTTTACGCGCATATGTAATACGAGCAAACCAATATATAAGTTAATATAACATAAGTAATAAGAATATATTTAATTATAATTTTAATAGAAAAATAATAATAAAATCAAAACATATATATTTTGTGTATATATATGTAGATACAGCAGAACGGAAATCAAAAAATATTGCAAGAATTTGAAGTATTAAAAGATAGCAGTGTCAAAGTGATTACAAAGCTTGTAAAGGCACCTCTAGTCGAAGATAATAATTTAGTTCTAAAACTCTGTAGGGAGTGTATTCCATAATTGGGCAGCTCGTACAGTAAAACATTTAATGTACCGGTGACTCTTATATTACTGTAAAATATTATCAAAATCTGTTCAGTAGTTTTTGCGTGAAGGAGTAACAAACATCCATCCATACTAACAAACTTTCACGTTTATATGTAATATTAATAAGATTATACACTAAACACTCATCATCACAAGAAAGATTTCATTATTTAAACGATACTCGTACTTTGAAGTGCCAGTTACATTTATAATAATTTGTTTTTGAGAAAAGTAATAAATATTATCATATATTCATACCTGAGACCGTTGAATAGTTGTTTAGATTTTTCCAGTAAGTGACAGAATTCAATGATCACTTTTCTTTCGTGTTCGTCTAAGGGATTCATATTTTCCATTGATTCAGAGTTGTGGTTCTTGTTACTTTTAGTTTGTTCCTTAGTATTCGCACAATCATTCACATAAACATCTCCAACTACAGGAAATTCGTAGTTGCGGTCGTCAAAGTCCATGAAATCTTTAAAATGTAATTCACTTGTACTGACACACGTTTCTAAGTTTTTAATGTTATATCTTGCCTTAGAAAGGAATGGCGAGTCAGTAAGTGATGAGAATCGGCAAGATTATGTTGTCCTCATTGACTTACCGGAAGTTCCTGGTAAAACTTCTGGCTCGTCATACGTTATAATATAGTAGTCGTGGTCAAACCTACTATTTACAGGCACTGATAACGCTAGCGCACGGCGGTAAGGACTTTTATATACTTGAGGTATAAGTCTTTGTGTAGGTATTCTGGCTTGCTTATGTTCCTTTAGTACAGGTGGTGAATCAATAGATTTATATGAATATCCATTTACTAAGTTATCAAATTGTAGATAATCGTCTTCTATATTTTTAAAAGAATTAAAGAAATATCCCGAGTCTGATTCTTCTACAGATGTAGGTGTCAAATCAAGATACCACGCTGTAGATTTATGTGTTTTTTTGTTATATAACGACTTACTTTCTGTCGAATACCTTGGTTGTTCAAGAATCGGTCGGAAAGTCGCAGGTCGCGCTCTACAGTATGTCTCCACAACAGAACCAGCTGTTTGCGTAGATTTTGATTTTAATTGAGCTGCTCTCTCTGCTGCAGCTGCTTTCGCTTCTCTAGCAGCTTTAGCTTCTTCCGCTTTTATCTTTTCTTTTTGCCTGATTTCCTCTTGTACTCTCAGCCTCTCAAACGCCCGTTCCGTTATTTCACCTTCTGATAGCTGCTGTACTCTTCGGTGACGAAATGGCGGCCCCACTGGAAGAAAATAAAACCGTTATAGGATATATTTATGATTATAGATTTATAAACAATACTTTTGCTTTAATAATATTTATTATGTAAAACAAACTAATTTATGTTGTGTTATTAAAAGCAACATTAGCAAGTCTACATATTGCTAGTTATATTTGAATCTAATGTAGCAGATATTTATATGCTACTTGACTATTTCAAATTAAATCAAACCAAATTAATTGCTAATAACGACACGAATGCTTTATTCAAATTTGCATACCCATAAGTAGGGGCAATTATACAGTTCCCAAAAATAGTATTACATGGATAAATTACAACATCGTCTAACTGTTTAATTTCATTTCATAATTGCAGCAACATGGAAAAAATAAATATTACTTTCATTTTCTAAAAGTTTATTAAACGAAAGTCAATGGTCGCACGGTGGTAGAAACGAATTTCGAAACCATAATAAATGTTTAAATATTAAGTTTAAACGGTACTAAGGTTCTATTGTCGAAGGTCAAATGACGTGCTATATCTATGTGTGTCAAACACATAAATGCTTTTATGAAAACACTATGAGCCTCTAAGGCTCATGGTGTTTTCAAGGTGACTTTGGATAGAACGTTAAAAAATCGTAGCGGAAATTACTTTTATATTTGCTGAAAATTTCCGACAAACTCTCCCGTTTTTGTCATTAACATCGTCTCCCTTATAAACTTTAATTGAAGGTTTAAAATTACATACTAATATAAGCACCGGGAAGCTCATTATCATGAAATCACAGATACTGATTTCCCACAAGAACTGCTCAAACTTGGGAATAGAATTTTTTCCACTCCAAATTTAAACAGAAATTGTGATATCTTTCTGGATGAGGCTCTAGGTCAAATCGTACATAATTTAGAAATTTTAATAGGTGCTGCATACCCTGACATCGAGAATTTGTACGAATAAGGCTTTCATTGGTTGTATTCTAGGGCAAGTAAGTGTGTAATAGATCTATGTATGTTTTGATCTTAAAAACTAGGCGGAGTTTGATGCGTTTTTATTTAATAACTAGCTGTACTCGCGACTTCGTCTACGAGGAATTTAACTTTATTTTTCTGAAATAAAAGTAGCCTAAGTTACTCCTTATTACATCAGCTTTAAAAGTCCCGTTAAAATCGGTCTAACCATTTCAAAGATTAGCCGAAATGAACAGACTCTAAAATGTTATTTTGGTGTATGTACTGTATTTATATTCATATGCATGTAGTAAAAAACAGTTATTTCAATATTACAAACAGATACTCCAATTTTATTTATATGTATAGATAAAGATAGAGTGAATCAAGAGGAAGGTTTAGGATATATAACGTCCCACTATTGAGCACGTATTTTTAAACGCGTCATAACCAATATACCCTATGTCTACGCGGGCGGAAAGCTAGTGCTGTATAAAACTAAGAAATTTGAACGTGTAATTGGCCATTTTATATAACTTTAAAATATTATTTTATGTCATCGAATTACAAGGTATCATGCTAGGTTGACCTCCACTATAGTTCCGTCTGGAAATCATCATGATAAATTCGTGGTGATTTTGTATTATTGAATGTACTTTAAGGAATGCATGATAAATCTTCTGTGAAGTAAGGGTTTAACAGTTACATTTCATTATTCGTTCGATATTACGTAGTAGGTATTTGTAAAGTTCTAATTAATGCAATATTTGAATTAAGTAAGCATAAAACAACAAATATATTAGGTATAGAGAATAAGAAATAAATAATACCACGATATAATCTGATATAATTCAATGGGACAACATATGTATATATATTACAATGAAGACAGACAATGCTATTCATATACATAGTATACATGTAAGATATATGTATATATATTTGATGGCCTTGATGGACTAGCGGTTAGCACACCGCTTTACTTGCGATGGTTCCAGGTTCGATTTCTCGCACGAAAACTTTATATTCATGAGTATTATACTCAAAGGCCATCAAATATAAATATATATTTATAATGGTTTGTATATTTTATTATGTATATTATAGTGCATTTACAAAAAATGTATCTAAGTATTTGTATCAGTTGTCTAGTACATACAACACAAGCACTGCTTAGCTCTGGACTATATGGCACTGACTGAATTGGCTTGTCTGAAAAATCCCGTAAAATGTTTTCGATAGTAAAAGTAGAAAAAGCAACGAAATTGGATAATACTTTTATGGTAGAGATGCAGACTGTTGAAATTGCATTCTTGATTATTTTTTTGGTTTTTTGGGATAATATATGTTTTTTTAGAACACAAACCTGTAATTTATTAAAAAACAATGAATTTTATGAACAAATGAAATTAACGGATATCCAGAAGTCGTTTAACAATAGAATAAATTAAAAAATTAATAGAAGAATTTTATTTGTCTGCAAAATCTAGTTACGAATGATATCTTTTATCTATCTTTGTTTATTATACAAAAGAAAACAGACAGGCGCTTTTTCTCATTACACAGTAGCATATGTAAATTTGTAAAGCCTATTTCCGATACTGATGTTACATGCTCTTAGTCGATCTGTCGTTGTACTGCTTAGATTTTTGTTGGATATCTGCCAAAACTTAAACTGTGCCATAATATACCGACAATCTCTCGATAATGAAGTTTACACAACTAATACCTAGCAGGAAGGAGAATAAACTTAATTTAATCTCATGAATCTATGAAATATATCTAACAATAATACAATAATGTCTTTATAATATTATATAATATTCTCTTATTTGCTAATATGATGTATACATATGAAAGTTTAATTGGTACTTGTTTACAACTCAACAACTTAGCTAATCGTTAGCTTGTTTATAACAAACTATACAGGTATACCGAGTTTCAGGGATCTGAAAGGGAATTACATGTTTGCATTCAATATGCAGTTTGAGTGGTAGTTTCTAGCAGTTTAATGACGAAAGTCTACAATATAGGTGCTGTATCCAACTGACAGATTACGGTATATTTAATATACGATTTTTTTTTATTCTTATCCAATAATACCCGTAGCTAGTAAAGACAAGCTTGAAAGGACAAAACTAGATTTTTTAATTGTCATTATCTGTATTGCTGAATTTGTATGTAAATAATTGTGTCGTATCAACATGGTTCTTGTATCAATTTCTAAATGTTTGTTATCAATCATTGTCCACTTAATTATTACCAATATACCACATAATCCAAATAAAAACATGAACACTGCTATTGCGTATAACACATACGTAAAACCAGTGCTCACGTTATTCACATAGTTTTTAAATGATTTTTAGAGTTAAGTGTAGTTAAATCTTTTTTAGTTCTTTTACTATTTTAGTGTGATGTATATTTTTAGATTGTTGTATTCTTAAATATTTGTATATTTCATAACAATGTATTGCTTCTTCATCTTCATTAAACACGCATCTTTCTTATTTTCTTTATTATTCCCCTCCCTGACATGCAGCGTTTAATATTTATCGAATCCAAAACTCATGTGAATAGCACTAAAAAATTGTTTGTTGAATCAATAAATTGTTTCAAATATTTCGTCTTAGAATTCAATTTTATGTCGTCTACATATATCAAATGAGTTATATTAGTATGTTCAAGTGTATTCACTATGAAATTAAGAAATATTTAGAGGCTAAACCACAGAGGACTAAGGAGATGTAAAATGCCATTACCTATATGTTTTATTAGTAGTAACGGAGCTATTATTTAATGTTAATGTAAGTATTGTTTTCCAATTGGCCATAGTGTGTTCCAGAAATCGAATTAGATTGTGATTAATTGTAAAAAATTTTAGAACATGTTTTAATAAAATGAATGTTTCTATAATTTTTGTTAGCTCGTTTAAGTACAGTCGAGTCTATAATTAATTGTTCTTTACACCCCTACTGATTCTTCCTGTATACTTTTGGTTCTTAAGCCATTATATTGTTTCAATCTAAATGAATGTTAATTTTATGAGAATTATATTGTAGGAAATGTTATTGGCCGCTACTCCTCCGGACTTTCGATATTTTGATATTTTGCTGCCACATAAGTTAAACCTACAGACATAAATTTCGGTAATTCAGTTATGACAATAATACAATCGGTAAATATAGAACCTAATATATCATATAATACTTAAAATTGTGAGCTATTTATTCTGTGGGTGACCGTTGCTTTCTTCATTTTACTAGAAGGTATCTTCATAATTGGAACAAAGGATCACCATTTCTTCAATACTTTATTTTATTACCTTACGCTGGTCCATACATAGTCCAGTTCTAAGGATCAGTACCGGTTAGCTTACATGCGGCTTAGCTTTGGCTTACAATAGCTTTCAAATAAGTATATGGATAAAATTCATTCTTATACAAAACGTGTTTTATCTCATATAAAAAATTAATTTAAACTTGTTAAAACGGCAATAACATAAGTTATAAGTAGAGCTTTTGAGTGAACTGCGTTAAATTGTTTTATACAATGCAATGCAATGTTTTGTTGATAGACACTGGTATAAATGACAATTGTAGGAAAGAGGATAATGCAGGTGTCAAAGCCTCGGGCAGTTGAATACAATGTTACATTGCTGTAAAATAAATTTTATTCCTCCTTTCTAAACTATCCGTCGAATAAGATAAAATAGTATTATATACTGCAGTTGTATAATACGATGTATCCTATGGATATTGTATCGTACTTAGAGTGTATTACATATGTATATTGTATAGAAGTAAGAAATAGTCTTAAAAAGTTGAAAAGTCGAAAATAAGAAAGAAGAGAAAAATATATATTTATAGAGTGCTATTACAATAGAAACAAACCAATATAATTAAACAAATAAAATAATATAAATATTAATTAATAACGCTTGTGTAAACACAAGCGTTATGACATAAATATTACTCTAATTATTAATATAATATAAACTCTAATTATTAATATGTAATGTAATATAGTACTCTAATTATTAATATAAAATGTAAACTTAATTTTAAAAATTATTTTCTGTGTACCAATTAAACAATTTTCTTTCTTTTCTTTTCTTTTCTTTCTAAATGATAATACTATGAGAAATTGCCGCTGATTTTTAATTTCATCAGTAGATACGATAAAATAAAAAATACTATAACTATAAAATATATTGCCAATGTATATGATACACATTAATAAAAATTAATTACATATATTAATTGTATACCCAATTTGTAAACCCAATTGTATACCCCTGCGAGTTATATGTTTTTTTTTTGCATATATATGTATATATTTGGAAACATCATTTAACGCTGTAGAGATGAAATAAATCAATCATCTTTTTCATTAACTTTTGCTAGGAGGTAAATTTTTGTATATATCTATAGCGTATACATGTTGTGGTGGCAAATGAAAATTTCTTCGGAATAAATCTATAATTTAGCTTTAAATCAGAAAAGAAATAGTTTAAAGTTTTCTGATTTAAAACTAAATTTAAAATTTTTCTAATTATAGTTCTTGTTTGTTCAAACGCCACGCTAAGAGAATCAAATATAATTATAGTTTATTATTATACAATTACTTTAGCTATAGGATGGACTATTAACTGATACTTTTCCCACTGCCAATTAATGTATAATTAAATGAAATAAATATGGATATGTTGTAAACATTATATAGACATTGATGGCAATTCAAAATTACTTTTAATGTATAATATTTACTTAAATGTACCTTATCTTATAGGATATACCCATCCTATATCCGGTGACTCTACTATTCATTACAAAAAACTTCCAAAGTTTCCTCGTTACGACGTTAGTTTAGATACAGGTAAATCATTATTAAAAGTCGAATGTACATTTCAATTGTATGCTTGAGTCCAAGTTTTCTAAGTGATACAGTGACAATTTTTAACGATGTAACTTGGAATTGTGTGCACCGTAGCATAGTAATCAGTAACTGCATCAAACTTATTAGTAAAGTTACACGAAGAGACGCCAGACGGCAGGTTGTATTCCAACAAATATTCAATACTAAATTATTTATTGCCTCCTCAACGCAGACAAAGTTAGAAGGTTCCGTCTGTAAAAAGTGAGCAATTGTTTGTTTGATCGTGCCATTTTATTGTGCAACTTAATTTATATTTATTCTTACATTGTACTTGTTGATGGGGTCTGTTTTACGGTAGACTGTTTTTTTTTAAATATCTCGGACCAGCATTTGTGTTAGGGGTACTAGACAACTGATATAAATACATGGTGTGGTTGAGGTCGTAGTCTTCTCCGGCGAGAACGTTAACATGTCTATCCTTCTATAAGAAAGGGTGGAGCCAAAGAGCCGTAGTAGCACAAATCAAATCAAATTTATTTGCACTAAACATAGGTTTACATTGGTTGTTATTGTAATATAATGTCCCATTATGTTTTGCCTCATATGCCTGCAAAATATAT
Organism: Achroia grisella; assembly: GCF_030625045.1. NCBI lineage: Eukaryota > Metazoa > Arthropoda > Insecta > Lepidoptera > Pyralidae > Achroia > Achroia grisella. The sequence continues at coordinate 7,053,993 of NW_026713051.1, forward strand.
AAATATTATTTAATTATTAAATCAATTGTCATCAGAGAATTATAAATACATATTATTATTATTACATTATTATTAATTTAAAAACTCGTTTACGGAGTAAAAACATTTGTCGAGTAACCAACTATTTAATTTATATGTCAATGGTCCTCGTGGAAGTGTCTTTATATCATCTGGTATTTTATTATAAATTTTTATCGCCATATGGAAGACATTATTTTTGACCATACTTAATTTCGTTCCATCTATGTACAGCTTCGTTCCTACTCTAGATCTTTGACTTCTTTGGCTCATTTCTTTATTTTTAGGAAATATATCTGGATTTTGAATTACAAATAACACTATTTGTTTAATGTACATTCCAGTTAAGGTCATTAATCTATGTTTTTTAAATAGTGGTTTGCACGAGTCTCTATAGTGGAGTCCGCACATAGCCCTAATGCATTTTTTTCTGAATTTTAAAGACTTTATTTGTGTTTGTTCCATTTCCCCATAGCATTAGACCATACTGTAGTGTTGATGTGACATACCCGTAATACGCATTTAACGCTACTTCCAGTGATGCAACTTCTTTAAGACGTCGTAAGGCGAAACCGAATCGATTTAATTTATTCCAATTAAAATTTTGAACCAACCATACGCCAAGGAATTTAATAGATGACACTTCTTCTATCTGTTTATCATTGAATTTAATATCTAATTTTAGAGGGATGGCTTTAGTGGTACAAAATTGCATATATTTTGTTTTCTCAAAATTGACAGTCATATTGTTTTCATTTAGCCATGCTACAATTGTCTTTATTGTATTATTAATTTCTAATTCGAAAGTTTCTTTATTATGTCCCTTAATTATAATTGTCGTGTCGTCAGCAAAAAGTATTGGTTCATGTAGTGTACAATCTGGTAAGTCATTTATGTATATTGAAAATAATAATGGAGCTAAGATGCTGCCTTGAGGTTTCATTTTAATTTTTCCTGTAAGCTGATTTGAATTTTATTTTATTTGTATTATTAATAATTTTTGTTATTTCTGTACATTGATATCTATTCTTTAAGTAAGTTTTGAACCAGTTATTTGTCGTACCTCTTCCGTATTTGCATAATTTGTTCAACAACTTATCATGACTTACAAAATCGAAAGCCTTGCTCAAATCAAAAAATAGCACAACCACTGGAACACTCGTGTCTAAACCTCTTGTTACTGATTTATCAGCTTAAATATTGCCAGAGTAGTTGATTTATTTTTCCTAAACCCGTTTTGCTCTGATTTTATAACGACAAATTTGTTTAGAAATTGGTCAATTCGTTTGTACATTGCTCGCTCAAAAATTTTAGAAAAAATAGGTAAAAGTGCTACAGGTCTGTAGTTATCTATTAATAATTTATCTCCCTTCTTTTGAAAGGCGGTTCGATTACGAACTCATTTGAAATATGATCCAAATCAAAAGATGTTAGTTTTCTGACTAATGTGTCCGTGGTATTTCGTGTGATAAACCCACGGGATGGGAATGTCCCATGTTTCCTGCTAAAGTAGACTGCTGTACTTTTTTCGAAATGGATATTTTCCGTCATCGAGGGAACCACTCGTCCAGTATGAGAACGGTTTTTAAATCGTTTGACCATTGTTGGCGGGACTTGGCAGATATAAACTGCTATTATGGTGTTTCGAGTTTAGAAAATATAGGTATTTAATTTATGTAAAGCAACGGGAAGAAGGCGGCGCCTTGAGGGACGTCGGTTCATATAGGATGCGGGTCGGGTATAGTTCCGTCTATACGGTAGCGCTAGAAGAGGTTGGGCAGGAAGTCCCGTATGACGAGTACTAGTCTAGCATACCTAGCTGATGAATATTGTAAATCAAGCCGTTGTGCCAAACTGTACATTGTGGACACATGAGTGTGTACATTATAAACAATTAAAAATGAAATTCCAGCCATAGTTAAAAGGCATGTTGTTCTAGGCGGGATGCAGTGCGGGTCGGGTTAGCGCCCTACATACCTTGACCCAATTTCTAACCTTGAGAGAGCAATTCTACAGGCGCGACAGGTGAAGAGGGAAAGCGACGACAACAAAACACTGCATATACTATTTACATTCACACTCCAACAGTAAATGCGACTGTGTCTGTTTATTTGTCTGAATGTTTGTTACGTTTTGTTATATGATTAAATGGCTGAATGGACCTTATGAGGATAAACGAGGACTGACATAATCTGTCTTTATTCTAAAAATAGCAAAGGCAATCGTGGGTATACATTAGTATTTTGTACATTTAATTTACATTTACATACATATTTACAGAATAACGACATGTGTTAATGTAAATTAGCATTTAAGCATACTATTTCACTACTGATGGTCGCAGGTATTAATCTTTGCAAATATATATATATATATATATATTGTAAAGATTAATACCTGTAATAATATATATACATATATATATAAATTTTGTTTGGTTTGTACTTATCATATTTATACAAGACAAGCAAACGGTCCATATGACGGTAAAACGTCAAAAACCCCAAACTATAGTCTCTTGAGAAAATATAAAGCACTCGAATATGATGTAATCAAGACAATCAGACTCTTGAATATATTTAGTAAGCAATAAAATAACAGGCAACACTAATAAGCATCAATTTGTACTGGCGGCGTAATTAATTTGCCATAATACCACTTTACACTGCAATATTGATCACCAATTACTATATCACTTTATTTAATAATGGATTCGTGACTGTAACTTCTTAATGAATTAACTAACGTGTTACGGGACAACAGTATTTATTATCTTAAGTTTTATTAAATAACGAATGGCAAACTATAATAAAATTTTAATACTTTAAAAGAACAGACGTCGTTCCATCATGTGATTATTTGATACCATATGTATCGTTGTTATTGTGGTGGTATAAGGTCTCATGCCATCATAGCCTATACCTTCACTGACCTTTCTACCGATATACAGCTTTATACGAAGCAAATGGCTTAAATTGGTGATACGGAGGTAACAACTCATAAGAATAAATTTTTATGCTCTGCAAACATTAAAGCTACGTGTATAGAAACTTGTAACTGCGTTTTATTTGATGAGAGTAAAGGCTTAGTGTCTGCCATGAAACTCTGTAATCAAAGCTGGACCTGTACAGATTCCGTGGTAAAGCTTTGGGTTGGACTATTGGTTACTTAAGTAACAGAACTCAAAGTGTGAACATTAATAGAATAGGTAGATCATCTGAATATACAGTAAACCGCTCATGCCTAATATTAAATCAGATTGGTGTATCACAAGGCAGTAATCTGGGTTCTCTGTTATTTTACTGTACATTAGCAATAAATGTTCATTACAATTATTTGTTGATGATAATTATTATAGACAAGATACCAAATAATTGACTGCAGCCAAATAGAAGTCAGTGACATAATTAGGGATGTAGTCGAATGATTGGCATCTAATAACTAACCTGTAAATGTACAGAAATGTAAAATAATCCAATTTTACAATAAAAATGGAAAGTCACACAAACTACCTATATAGTTTAGCAACGAGTATCTTACAGAATATACACGGCGAATCTCTTTACAATACTAGATCCATATTTAATATAGAAACAAAATATTGATTCTGTCTGTATTAAGATACACAAATTCGTATTCGCTTTATACCGTCTCAGACTAATCAGTGATCAAAAAACTGTCCTTTTAGCTTTTTACGGATTTGTAGCATCTGCTCTTAGATAAGGACTTATTTTGTGGAGAAATTCCATATTAAATCGTCTTAACATAATACAGAAGAAATGTGATATTTGTGATGCCGACCCAATAGTTTCTTATAGGCATCTCTTTAACAAACTATACTTATGTATTACTTTAACTCTCAAAGTACATATTTGAAATATTTGTATTCGTTAAAAATATCTTAGTATTGTTCGAAAATAAATATGAAACAGGCACTTTGTCTATGATGTGCTCCCATAAATTGGCTAGTTATTTCTATACACCCGCTTAAAAAAACTTTTAGAACTTGTCAGTAAAACTAAATAGAATTAGACTCTATGAAAGATCTTAATCTCTCAAATTTAATTCACTTTCAAAAAGCTCCTGCAAGATATTAATGAATTTGTAACAATTAATGTAAATTTAAAATATAGAGGAAATATACTTTTCTACGGAATTCAAATTATATGACAAAAGAATTATGACTAAGTCTTGCTCAATGTTTGTTATTTTGTTTTTATATATACTCATTGAATACTGACATTATTATATACTATTTTCCGAATCACGACATAATTTGTAGTTTTGTAAATAAGTATTTATTTTCGTAAAGTTTTGAATGCCAAATTCTAGCGCATAATTATAATTGTGATATGTGTAACGGTTGACTATTTACCGGGTGTCCTAGAAAATAACTAATTCATTCATTATATATTTATATGTAATTGCAACATCAACAGAGTAACAACGTTAATAACTATCAATTTATGGCAACCTGCATCTACCACCAACCTGTAATTCACACACTAGTTATCAATACATTATTGACAGCAATAACACCATAACTGCATTTTACAATGGAATGGTCATTACTGTCTTGGATGCATTTAACAAATATTTATTTTATTGCTATTGACGAAATAAAAAAGCAGTTGTAAAACAATAGTATGTCTTTCAAAGTTATCTGCACAAACTTTCAACTATTTTTATTTATTATTATTTCACTCCTGGCAGATTCTTTAAAAATTAATTAGGGAAAAACCTATTTCCTATTTATTTTCTCGTAATACAGTCTACCTTCATGTTAGATTACATTAGGATCACTTTAGCTGTTGTAACAAACAGCTAGATAAACAGACACACAGTCGCATTAGTAGAAATGTGGATGTAAATATATAAAATCGACAACAACAAAACTCTCCATATACATGCAGCAGTGTTTTCTTGTCGTCGATTTCCCTCTCCACCTGGGGCACCTGCAAGATTGCTCTGTCAAGGTTAGAAATTGGGTCAAGGTATGTAGGGCGCTAACCCGACCAGTATTGCATCCCGTCTAGAACTGAACCTGCGTAGCGGAATAGACAGTCAGTCGTTCATTTATATTATATACTCATATATATATATATATACTTTTGGTATGGTTTTAGTATAGTTTAGTTTTATAATGGAAAGTATATTTAATTTAGAAGTAATATGTATATATTGTGTATATATGTATAACATAACTGTATAACTTATATATATACACATTGAATATAGAAATATTAATCATTATTTTTTTAAGGAAAATAATGGCAATGTATTTGTCTGATAATAGATTTTGATTTTGGTTATTTAGAGTTACGAGTAGAGTTAGTGATATAATTAAAAATATACTTTATCTGCCCGGATTTGAACAATATATACATATACTGCCTACGTACATATAAATTAAAGAATTTTTAAATTGTGCAACAGTTTTTAAGTACCGAAATATAGGTTGCGAGAATTATCTTTCACAGGCAAAACTAAGACCTAACTAAAATGCGCAAGCCCAAATAATGGAATGTAAAAAATAATTGATATTCCATTACTTTGTGTACGCATGTATGCGTAACAAATGATTTCAGTCCAATTGTATTAATGACTAGTGTTTTAATAGATTTAATTTTGGAATTGTTTATTGCTGCTTTTGTTTACTTTTATTCTACTCTTCTTTGTATTGTTTTATATTATTTATATGAAGACTATTCGTTGTAATGGATTAAGGGTATTAGAGGCACATTGGTTTTAGAATTAAAAGTATAATCCATCACATTTAAAATATGTGTTCTTGTTGCTACATAACAGTTATTTACGTGCAACTGTAACTGAAATATAAATACTACCGAAAAATTTTTAAATTTAATTATATTTACTGCTGTATATTTACTTAATATCTCCATCAATTTTAAGTCAAATTTACAATCTGTAGGTAGGATATATGGGACTATATTCGGATCAATAGTAATCTGAGTGTGAGGATGAGCTTCATAGCCATTGTGGCCACCTTCTTACATACGGAAAACTACTGGCCTAAAAGATTATGGCACTCTGGCCTGGTAGAGCCGATACACCACCAGATCTACCATGCCAGAGTGCCATAATCCTTTAGGCCAGTAGAAATTATTATTTTATAAATAAGTTAGTTTTTCCGGTTAATATGGGCCAATATTATTATATAAGTAATATTAAGTTGCTTGGAGTGACCTAAGTAAATAAATAAATTAGTAATGTGTGTTGCTAGCATCAAATAATCATTTTATGTTTATATCTATGGTAATACCATGGAATAAGTGCTAGAGGGTGGCACCATTGTATTCCTTTTAAACTAACTGGTTCCCACAGTCTTGTCTAACAGACGCTTTATGTTGCTCAGTGTAAGTGCAATTTGAGAGCGTGGACTGTAGGTTACTGATGTGATAAAAACACCTTTGCTGGACCAAACTAATTATATATTTAAATTTTGTATAATTTTTTCTACAGTCCACGCTCTCAACATTGGTCCTTCGAGCCGGATCTGAACCAGCGACCTGTGTTTTTATGTCTTATTCACTATTTTTATATCCTATTCATTTAAAAGACGAGAGAATTCGATAAATTGTTTATAAGAAGGAAGAATGGCTTGAAATACTCTCACAACTGATGATCTGATAATAAGTAGTAACCGTCGCATCGGCTATATACATAAACACCACCACAGTATCATGTCATCATATGTGGCCTTTACCTCACTGCCTTCTCTCATCCTACAATTTAAGCTGAAATAATAATTATAATATCCCTGGACAATTCACGTAATGCCTTCTATGCTAAGTAGAACTTGTGTGTATAAGTAATAGACAACTGATATTAATACTTATATACGTGTATAATGTACATAAGAACACCCATAACGATACAAACCAAAATTCTCAAGAATGCGAATATTTGTTCCTTGCGAGGAACTAAAGATGTACTAAACTCCTAAACCTCCTACGCCGACATATAAGAGCGTTGTAGTCTAGTGGTTTAGCAAACCCGACTTTTTACCAAAAATATCATAAATATGAAACCAGTTTTAGATATATAAAAATAATTTTATGTCTCAATTTGTATTTCACACCGATAAAAAATGAAAAAAATCCGATTCAAATAGACGACGGAATGCTCTTTGCATTTGCATGAAATGTGGAATATCAAGTATTGCATATAACATAATGTCGTTAATAGAAAATAGTAATAATAATGAGGACAAATTATACAGCGCCATCTAGTCCCAAGCTAAGAGGCTACTAGGCCACCATCAAACCACGAAATGCAATCTCACTAGCGTAAACCGTCAGCGTAGATGGGTGCACCGTTCCATTATTATCCATAAAAAAAAAGCATCACCATATGCCTTATATGTGTTGATCATCGCTACTGTATTATTTTCTATGAATAATTAATTAATTATAATGTATGTACAATATTGTTACAATAACGCTATGATAACAGTACAAACATCTGCATTACTTTCACGGCCAATATCCAAGTGGACGCTTCACACTGGCCGTGAATGTAACGCATACAATCAGTAAAGGCAGACATTAATTGATTAATTAAATTATCTTTACTACAGAGTGACCCTTGCTGTGCCGCTACTATAATATAAGCACAAAAGGTTTGCCCACCCACATAACAATTGATTACGATTCTCTTTGTACAATATTTCATTATGTGTTCAGTAATAAATTAATGACACAGACTGCAGCGTGGCTCTTAGTTAGCCTGAATATTACACGTGACAGTGGATTTTGAATGACTATCTGAATTCTGTATTGAATCCAAATTGTCATGTTCAATTTAGAGAACGCTACTACCCCCGCCCATTGATTATTGATAATTAAATATACTACGATTAATTTCCTAATAATTAAACATTTTGCCTTTGTGGAGGTTTGTGTACAAAATTATGAAATGGAAATTTGAAGAGGAAATTCACTACATTGCAAGAAATAGAACATATAAAATGTATAATGATAGATGAAGTTTGTCTATTAATTACTAATTATCAGGATAGGGGATATACTTGAAAGATATACTATTATAACCTTTGTTAATAATTCTACTATGACATAACTAAATGTAATATAGAGATTGATCAGAGTTATTGTATACTCTCGAACTTCAAACTCCAGGCGTCATAGAGGTGAATGCAACTTTTGATATGCCTACACTTCTCTGCGTATATTTGAGTTCAACGCGACAGGCGAGAGATTATAACTGTCTCTCGGACTAATTTGGTTTTATATTTTCGTCGCCGGGGCGTCGGGTCAGTTGTAAATTGGAATGCAGTTTTTTTTTGTGTCGGTCAGAATTTATGTTATTTGTTAGTTCATTATAAAATTTACAATAATCCTAATGATGATCGACAAATTTTCAGGCTATATGTCTAACTCATTATAGTTACTCCAATTAGCCTTTGGAACCAATTATATTATTCATAAATGTGCACATTGTATATAATCATTTTGTATATTTATTCAATAAAGAATAAAAAAATAAATAAATTTATTTGCCATTGTCATTTTCAGTTCGTGACACACATTATAACTAAATTCAAATCCAGTAGACGTTTACCAAGTTTCAAATATTTCACAAAAAAGAAGGACCGATTGAGGTTTATATTGGCTGTTCTTTATGCGACTTTTGAATAATAAAATTTAAGTGTCCATTTGTAATTTCATATTAACAAGTTTTGTAAATAATTCATATAGAAGTATATACTGTACTTACAGCAAAAAAATAATAAGAGTTGTTTGCTCTGAAATGGTAGATCAGATTTTGTCGATTTTTTGTATTTATTGTAGTTACATTTTTCTAATACTTTGTAGAAGATTCTAACATAACGTATAATTAAACAAAATTTGATAATTTCAGAAAATTTTACGATTATATTAAATTCGCTCGTTATACTTGAGGGTTCACAACAGGAAAACATCTGTTGGGTCACCTAATATAAATTAGAAATATTTATGAATATACTTGTGTAACCATTTATTTATATATAATATGTTTTCTGGTGGAATAACCGTCGGAATAGAGTTTCAGTAGAACTAAATGGACTAGAAACTCAATTTGCTTTGATGTAAGATTATACAGACTGTAAAATTAAGGTTTTAAAACATATATTTGGCGGCCTCAGTGGTCTAGCGGTTTAGCACACCACCTTACTTCCGATGTATGATTGTTTGTATTAGTCTGTTTTCTATGTATAATATGTATATATTTACCAAAAAAATGTCTATATATTAATATCAGTTGTCTAGCACCCATAACACAAGCTAGACCCAAGCTAAGATTTAGCTATCTTAACTTGGGACTAGACGGCGATGTTTAAATTGTCCTAAGATTATTATTATTATTATACAATTAGGGACATGAACAGGGACTTAGGGAATTAGGGACAATAAAAATAAATCAGTATTTATAATTACAGAGAAAACTGGGGAATATTTTAGACGTTAGAACTTGTTTTTGTTACAGAAAATGGAACAATATCTTTACATAAAGACTTAACGATCAATATAATTGATGCATCAGTAATTATAAATTTTTAGTTAACCATCAATTTCTAAGGTACACCTAAACCTAATCGAAACGATTTAATTCTAACTTTATACTGCTTTTCATATGACACATTTCACTGATGACATTATTTCAATGATTTTAACTGTCGACTGATAGTACGGTGTTAGAATATTGTTAAAACCATACTAAAATTAAAAATTAACCATATAAAAGCCTTCTTACAAAGGCGTTATATATATTAGAAAGAGTACTACTATCACGTCTCTAATACAAGATGGGGTAGCTTGAAACACTCAGTTATAGACCAAGTAATGTATGTGGCTATCTTAATATATATACCGAAATTTACAGGAATCGAACAAGTCAGAGCTCAATTTTAACCTAACCTCATCTAGGCTGTCCTTTTGGTCTTCCTCTATTTCTTTTATTGTGCAGTCCTGACTTGTACAAGTAGTATCCTTCTTTGTCTATTTATTACCATTCATACGCGCTACGTGATCGGTTGACTTCCATTTATGTTACAAATATGTACGTTTGTTAAATATTTCTTTTAAAAGATTAGAATACAAGTTGACGGCATAATCGTTGATTGTTGTGTTTGTAACTGTCGCTTATACCAATTGTCGTAGCAAAGTTTGCTGCCACATTGGTTATACCTGAGATCGTCGTATCCAAGAATTTAAATATCATATTATACCTTCACTCCTTAGCTACATACAATGTCAACATACGTAGAGTTGCGCGTAATAACTTTACTAGAAAGGCTAATGATCGTGCTCGTGCCTTGTGAGAGCACTAGGCCCAGCAGATTGCAGTAGGCTGATGATGATAATTACACTTTCCATTCCAAAATAAACCAAACTGCTTAGGGCAGGACACACATAACGTTGTACAAAGTCTCATTCCACCGATATAATGGAGTTTTCTTAGTCATTTTAAAAATGATTGCTGTTTCCCGCATTGGAAACTGTCTTTGACCAGTTTTACACATTCTGACATGATAACAAAAAGATAAAATGTCAATAATGTTAAATACTTACTACGTCTCTGATCGTTCGGCTCTTCACTGCATGTAGCTTTCTTGTAGCTTGATGCCGGAAAAGAAAGATAAAAGTAAATGCCGGAAAAGCAAAATATTTAAAATCAAAGTATACATATATACATTTAGATATCTTATTTATATAAATTAAACATATATATTAAACAAAAATTGAATATATATATTAAACAAAAACTATCTAATGAAATGTGCATCAATAACTTAAGGTGACTGGTAGTTACAGTCAGTTTCTTAAATTCAATATTACGTAAACTTTCAGACTAATTATGTTTCCTTAAAGTTGTTAATACTTGTTACAACTTCAAATAGAACGCTAGAATATATTTTTTGAAATTAGTGTATTACTCATTTTAGTTCAAGTAAATGGTAAAACATTTTTGCAATGCCGTATCATCATGGTAACTATTATTTTATATATTTCAGAAGCCGACTACACTTGAAGTTGAAAAGACACATTAATGCAATAAATAAAAAAAATATGGTATAATCAAACTGAAATACGCACAAACATATATATATATTCTGTCACAATAGTTTATTTCTGACTTAAATTTACCTTTTACTATGATATAAATTATTCATAAAATATAAAATACAAATAATAAGACAGTTAAAAACAGTAAAATAATAACAAGTAGAGAAGTAGTAATTCAAAATTTAAAACAAATTTGTTTAAATAGAAGACTACAAAATATAATAATAATTGTCTAACAATTTATACAAATGTGTCTGTTCCTACGAATATGAGTAGATATATGAATATGACGTTTTACTTGTATGACATATTAAAATTATAAATGTAGGAATGATAAAATAATATTAAATTTATTATGATCAAATTTTTATTTGTTTTAATACTAAAATTGATGTCATGGAGAAACTCCTAGTGATTGCAAAGAGAATCTTTAATCATTTTAGCGAATATTTTGTCATAAAATATTTGTCAAAATCTTCTTGTTGTGTTGAGTGAAAAATAGTTATTTGCGGCATTGGAAACTATTTACGAAATTTAGTTATTAATTAATGATCCTGTTTATATTTTTATGTATATTCTGAATAAAAAGACGGAAAGTTAAAAATAAATGACGCCGCATTTTATATAAAAATATCTGCATGATTATGAAAAATAAAAGAAAAAGACTAAATATCTTTTTACACCGTCTATTAATCAAATTTAATTTGTTACTTTCTTTTGTTTATCACTTTAAATTAAATAATAAAAATAATATCAAATTGTACTTAAATTACCTAGAAAGTAGTATTAATATATCATAAAAAATATTATATTACCTACAATAAAACAATAAGACATTTTTTAAAATGCAACAAATTTAATAACGACCAGATTGTAATAAATATTAAGTTTAATGAGATTTTTACGAAAAATAGTTTATAAATATTGCTATATTTTTACTACTAAACTACTTTATTAGTTTTCGTACAACCCTTTTGCGACTTGGTTTAGATAATAATCCCTACCTTTTTAGTTTTATTCACTCAAACTATTAACTTTTTGAATGTAATATTTACTACTCACTATAATTTATACTGATTTTTATAATTTTTAAGTATCACAAAAATTTGATTCGTAATAATATCAAAATTGCACGTAAATATCACAAGAATTGATAAATTTCTCATTTTATAATTAAAAAAGCCAAAAAAAGATTTAATGGTATGATCGTGAAAAATGGAAAATTAAATAATAGATAAATATATACTGCACAAATATTTCGAAAATTAATAAATTTACATTGTTACGCAGCAGTCCGGCCAAGAAGCCGCCTCCACTGGCTGTTTGGGCTTCATAATTTATTTTTTTAAGGACCACAACGTAACAAGTTTATGTTAACGCGGCTAGAGTTGAAGTGTCGATAGCGGGAAGCGAGTTACGTTGTGTCTCGCACCGCGTGTTCGACTAGTTATAAAGGTAACAGGTAGAAGCAGTGTTCGAGAGATGTAGTTGCCGCGACGGGACGGGACGGGATGGGAAGGGGGCGGCGGCGCGCCACGCGCAACAGGGAGGCGCGACCTTGAACGATACGCACCCTATGCACCGGATGCATCCTAGCTGAGCTCACTTTCCCTACACAACGCTATGGGCTCAAACGGCCAAATTTCGCGCTTTTATGTTTTCAGAACGATATGATATGGAATGTCACAATTATATTATTAGTACACATCGAGCCCTGAATGAATTCACTCGTCTTATTGAGTTTCTATTGAGTTTCTATACGTATTTTGTTATTGAAAACGTTTTTTCGTACCTAATCTGTCCGCGTGTCGTTATTAACGTGTATACGAATATTTAATTATAATTTGTTGGTAGTTAATTACTAAGCAACGAATTAGTTAAATTATAGTTAATAGTGAAGATTTTAATTTAGTTGTTTGAAGAAATAGTACTAGCAAATACAGTATTAAATTGTTAGACAAGTGAAACTGAGGGATTATGGAATCCATTGTCATCAAAGTTATTTGTTTGGTGCGACACCAGTTCTACATGGTATGTGATTGATATTCAAGAATCTGGGCATTCAAGAGAAATTGCTAATGCTAGTTAATTATCGACTAGACTATATCAGAAGTTTGTTTGTCTGCAAATTAGTCAAAGGGATGTTTCAGGTGCATAGTTTTCAGGACGTAGGTATTTATTTATGGCAAATAATATTTATATACTTATTTATAATCATATTACATATCGTAATATTTAACTATCTCTTAGGTTTTAGTAATTTTCTTTTTAATTTTACGATTATAATTGAGCTTTTTATATTAATTTGGATAATATTTTTTTTATGTATATTAAATAATAAATATAAATGATTTACAACATAAAACAATAATTGATATACTTTTTATAGAGCACACTCACTCATTATGTGAATTGAGAATATTGTCTTTTTGATAAAAACGTCATAATATATTACAAAACATAATATTGGACAGAACAACGTATCATTTCAACATCAATCTAGTATTACAAACTACATTTTATAAGAAAAAAATATAAATCCGAAGAATGGTAGGATTTGTAAACTGGATTTTTTCTCCATTACAATAGAATCCGTACTCTTACTCTATGGCTTTCCAGCGGAGTGCTTGTGTAGTTAGGACTTCTAACTTCATTTTTATCGGTATAATATAAAATTAATGCTTTTTCACTCAGGAATAAAAAAGGGAAGCTTTCTTCCTCATCAGAATATCGTAAGTTTCCTTTACTTAAAGGTTTCCAAGAGAGAGTAGTAAATAGGAAGACTTATAGTGCGAGTTTGTTCGACGGACCACTCAACTAGTAAGCGCTGTTAACTATCGGCCACTTTGCTGGAATTATTGCAATGTGTTAGTGGAAATATATGTAGGTGACGTTATTTACTAAAACTATATATTTCTGCAGGTAGAGCAATTCTACAATCAAGCAATTAGTTTATTTATAAATCCATTACAAAGGATAATATAATTTCTTTTTCTAACAAAATGACTTCAAGTAAATATCTACTAATACTATTGTTTTTTATTATTAGAAATAGTTGGAGTTAGTCTTAAATATTGTATTGTTAGAACAGCAACACTGGTATTTTGAGAGATCTTTAACCAAGTTACTTCGATGGTTTGTTGGTTATCCTGAGAACCTTCCCCTTTAATAAATATAGATAATTTATGGTCTAAATGCATCGTCAAAATTTATATGCAGAAAAGTAATATTGTAATTTATAATAATGTTTAAAATACAATAGATTAATAATATCATTATACACGCTACTACGCATTTGACATGCACCGTACCTACATTCTTTGACAATAGAGCTTTAATAACGTTAAAACTTAAGCTACATTAAAAATATGAAAATACATACATATTTATACATCATAACATTGTTTTATATATACTATTGTAAATTATTTGTATATTGTATTATATATTGTAATTGTATATGGAAGAATGAAAAGTTACAAATTAAAATATTTTGTAAATGAGAATAATGTTTTTGTAAAATAAATCTTACTACAAACTATGGCGCTAACAATATTAACTAATTGCACAAAGATTTAGTGCAAGGTGGTTACTATGTTGATTGTGCATAATCCTTGTTAACAGAATAAATTTAGGCCGTTCGGAATGAGTGGTAGAATAAAAATAAAATGAGTAGGTATGAGGTATAAAAATAAAATGTTTATTTGAATAAAGATTATTTCTATTTTATTTTAAATGTTGTTTGTCTTTAACATGATTTGTATATAGTATATGGTGCGTTATAAAATATATATAAATTGAAATATTTATATCAGTTATAGGTACTAGCTATCCATAACACGAGTTCAGCGTGGGAATAGTCCGGTAATTGTCCGGGATCATTATTATTATGGTTATTATATAATATGTAAAATTATATACTACTGTGAAAAAGTTAAAGACAATACTTAACGTAAGTTCAAATGACAGTTAAAGAAAGGAAACCATAATTGATTTGCGTATTGACTGTGCACAGTTTCATTGTCTCGAATGTATTCTATGCTAATTAATTACTTAGTTGCGAACCACTGAAATACGTGTACTTAGGTGAAACGTGGCATGTTATTCAAAGGTGGAATTTCTCATTTCAGTGGTAACTTTTCTTGTATTTCAAGCAATATCTTGATCTATATCCGTGGCGACTGTAATGATATCTATGCAATAATTTTTCTTTACTTCTGTACTTCATATTTTTTATATTCATGTAATAATATGTTGAGAATAGAACTGAATTTTTATTAGAGTCTGATTGTTTATCTTCCGATATTCGTGATAGTAAAAACATCGGTTTACATGAGATGTATCTGTATTAAAGACAGCCATTACAGAAAATATCACAAAGAAAAAGTAAATGCACTTCCCACATTCTAGAGATTCCCACTAGAGCGTTACCTATAGTATAATATTGCTATTAATTTGCAGGCAGTTACGACTAAATGAATCTTAAATAAAGTCAGTTGTTTTCGCTTCTATGGTAAGGATCCTAAAAATTCTGTTACTACATATAGACCGTATTTAGCCTGGTGGTCAATTATAATTTTTCCTAAAATACGTCAATATATTACCTCATCATTCGTGTGTTTATTTTAAACGTAAAGGCCGTATTTTGTTTAGCATATTACAGTATGTACAGTGTTCTTTCTGTACCGAATTACTATTGTTATACTATTATAATATTTGTCGAATTCGCGACTAAAACGTATTGTGCAATTTTTAACGAAAGCTATTAAGTGCTAAAATAAGTTCAGACTTGTAATATTTTTAAAGAAACATAAGCAGTAGTGACTGCGAAGTTTTCTATGATTGAATTTGGTGGTGAAGTAATTTACTGCATTTTAACTTGTCTAAGTGTATTATATAACTTTTAAAAAAAGAACACAGAACACTCCAATTTTAAATTTGTCATTCTGATTCTGAGCTATATCAATGGAGGGAAAATACAAATCCTTTACATTAGTACAAAATATTTGTTTTATTTTCACAAGAACAAAAGGATAGTATAAATATTTTGGTCTTCGGAGCCGGATAGCTTTATAAACACTGTAGTTTGATAAAAACTACAATCCTCCACTTGTATAAAGAAGTCAATTATAGCGGGAAAGTTATGTTGCCTTGAGTGTGGTAGCCATTTTATATTTTTAATAAGAAGAAATTGATGGTGCCGCCTTTGTAAATCTGAGCTGGTGCTGGTGAGCACAATATTCTATTTGATGGGAAGTTGTTAGAAACATCATAGCCGTGACTACATATCCTAAATGTTGTGTGAGTAAACAATTGGTGTGAGTACATTCAATTCTAATTTAGTAGGAAAGTTCAAACGAAAAATTATCAAATCATTGAAGAAGTTCAAGCGAAGTTCGACTTTAATGACTATTAGTGAGCAACAAAGACTTAAATTTTATTTTCATATAATAAGGCACAAATTTTCAGAAATGTCTGTTAGTACATTAAATACATTTTATTTAAAAATTGAAAATATATTTAGTTATGTAATATTTAATCATTTGCAATTTGATACGTATAAAATAGTTCACATAATTTCAAAAATAGAACGCTGTATATACTTACGATTTGTAAGTACAAATAAAAATTTATTTGTATCCGTAATACACAAAAATAGTCAACTAGACAACGGGCAAAAGTTAGACTATTTAAAAAGTCATCGCACGGGTGAAGCAGAGTTGTTGATTAGACATACTATATATCACTGACTCTCACCTGTTGGTCTCAGCTAGAAAAACGATACAATAATAAAAGATATTTAATTGTTGGCATTGTGTAAATAAAAGACTTAAAATACTAACTGTATTTTAAATCGTTTATTTACACAACGGCATGTATGGCATGGCATTATATATTATCTGCTTCAGCAATAAAGGATTTGCTGGATACTACTACTGACTGTCTTAGTGCTTTAAATAATTTAGATATTGATGTGAATACATGGGATATAATAATCATACATATAATTACATTTAAATTAGATAACGAAACACGAAAGCAATGGGAGTTTACAATTTCTAGTTCCGGTAACAATTGTGACGAGTTACCGACTTTAGCACAGTTCAACCATTTTTTATTTTTATTTTTGTTGAAAATAAGGCTTTTATTTTTATTGATCGCGGTATTGATTTCTGCAAAATTGATATATTCATGTACATATATCTGATTATATTATTATTGCGTTTAATTAGTTTTATGGTTTTATGGTTGGATATTACTTGTTGCATGTGTGCCCATTGCCCCACCGCCTAATGAGACATACGCATAAGAGCGCTACTAATCACATACATTCCAGAAAAAATGTATGTGGAAAAATGGTTCTTTTTGTTGCTTATACTAAACCTGGCACAATGCGGAAATTTGGTAATTATTTCCAAAAATTGCATATAGATGGCGTGATTGGTATCGATGGAATTCTTCATAGTTTTGCAAACGTTTAAAACACAAAACAGTGTTTTCAAAAATGTTTAATCAATTTTTAAAGTATTATATATACATATTAAAATTAAATAATGCGTTTAGAAAAGTAATATTCATATATTTAATTATTTTGTTATTTTCCAGTATTTAATTACACTTTAATCATTGCTAATACGGAGGTTAATGTTTTCAAAATGCTTTCATAGATGTCATTGTTTTCATTTGTATCGCCCTAATTAAATGTCACCTTTATATTTTCCAATAATAAGCACTTAATATATTATTATTGTAAATTAAACATATAAAAAAAGTTTAAGTAAATTAAAAACAGCTGAACAAGCAAGCAATATTATTTCCAATAATACCTATGTAGGAAGTGTTGCCATATTTAAAATAAATACATGTATTTATTGATTTTCTCGAATAATCGATAACAGGATTTTATTACAGCGCATTATTCGATGATGCTTTTAATGAGTCTTTGCAAACAGTAAAATTTCATTATTTTGTATTATACTCTTATTTGTGGAACAAATAGCAATGTATAACTTTTACTCGACGACGGCAAAGGAAAATAAAGGGTTATGATCTTGACAGGTATGCAAGTATATTTATCTGTTCGCTCATAACTTCGAAACTTGGAAGAGGGAAATATTAATTAGACTGATCTGATACAAGTATACTCTATTATGTCTACTCGCGGTCTGCCTGGTAATTATTGCAGTTAATTATATTAGTGACATTGTACACCTATTAAAAAATTAAATACCTACTTATATTATATATTTATAATTTACTAAATGAGAATTGAATGTGGTATAGAGTATATAAGGTCAGTTATATCTATATTAAACCTCAAAAAAACAAGTGTTATATAGTACCTAAATTACTGCCATTGGTAAATAAATATGAGGATCCTCGAATTTTTACAAATAATCATAAGAAACTTTACAAATACCCGAATTTTTCTTTGTAGAAGGATATTTTCAACCTTACAAATTTGTACAAAGTTTCGAAACGAAAATCATACATAATACTATGATATATTACTGATCCTAATACTATTTATGATCATTAGTTTTTTAATTTCTCCATTCGAGGGTAGGTTATTCATAATTTATATTATTAGATGTCATCACAAATAAAATAATCGTTTTAAAATCGAAGGTTGGTCCATATTTTTTTATTATATCGAAACGACAACGAGTACTGAACATAATATGAAACATAAATGAAAGGTTAAATATATAGGAATAAAAGAATAGGATAATCGACTTTACGTTAAATGCTTAAAACATATTTTCACTAGCATTGGATTTTTCACTTTTTTCATCATTTAAGTTAAGTAGGTACTTCAATTCAACTTTTGAAATGTTCCTGTTCAGAGATTTTTTTCATTGTTCATGAGTTTGAACTCATTTTTTGTCAATAATAAAATTGTCTGTACCTACTAGATAGCTACCTACTATAAATATTAAGTACACTATCGTGTCTTTGAGGATTAACTCATACCAGATATAACTATAAGTTGTTAAAAAATTGCATATGTGTGCGTGTGTAGCTTTCATATTAAAATATAATAAACATAGGTACTTGGTGACCGCTTTAATGTGGTTTTATTATGTTTTTATTAATTAATTCATAAAGTATTTTCTTAATCAAAAATTATAAAAACAATGTTAGTTTTTTTAACTTAGATTCATAACAATAATAAATAATAATAGTAGTAAAAATAGAACTGAATGAATATGATGTATGAATAATATGTTTATTGTGCTAATAAGGTTACAGTTTAGTTACTTTCTGCTAGAAAATGTAGTATCTATATAATACATACTCTTGATAAAAAATACAGAAAATACTTTTACAAAAAAATATTTGAATTCTCCTAACAATTACTAAAACACAATCTCTGCTTAATTGCCTGTTAGATGGCGCTGAGTGAAATGTTCAGTTCTATTTATTTGTCTATTTTGTTGATTTGAACACTAAATAGAAAGAAGGCGATATCCCTGAAAAGAACTAGTTTCATCATATATGCTGTTAGCCGAGTAGTTTTAACGCATGCCGCGTGTTTCATGTTTTTCATTTTTAAATTTGAACGTTATTAAGTTTCCTTTGTCAAAGAGTGCACTTTACCTTTCTAATAATTGCCAGTTTCTTTTTTCATTTTGCTCTATTAAGTGAGGATACAAGCATACACGAATGTGTCAAAGGCATATATGTGCTAGAAAGGGTTGTAAAGGACCCATCAACACCAAAGGCAGGCTAAATAGTACTTCATGAGACTGAACTACATTTAAAAAGTAATAAAGTGGTAAAAAGAAAATATGTTTTGCTATTTTTGCGGTTTGGTATCATTACTGATGATTTATAATTATCTTTATAATCCCATAGCACCCACCTTTTAAGAGAAGTTTGAAGAATATTAAATTGTTTATTTTAATCATTCATTACAAAGAACAATTGTTTGAATCAGATATCACAATAAAGGTATCGTACAAAAGTTATTCCTTCCCTTATCGTATAAATTTTTCACAAGTAAAGTAGTCTATGAATGTCTGTTAAGTCCCATTTAACTATACAAAATTTCGTAATGATCGTGAGCGTGAAAACGTATTAAACATACTCTTTCCCATTTGTGATATTGTTTAGTACTACCACAGATAAGATAATAAACTACTACCAAATTTATACGTTATTAAATAATATAATGAAAAAAATTACATAAAGTAATATGTACACAAATATGAAAAAACATAATTACAATAATATACAGATATAACAATAGTCAGCTTTGTCGGCCAACGTTTGATGATGATAGATGGAGATTACTTCTTGATAAAATTTGTTTCATGTACCTATCATATCACTTTGGATTTAGTTTACAACTAACTCTGAAGACTTTATAATATGCACATAGCAATAAGTCTACTAAGTGCGACACTAAGGACAATAACTAAAACATTGCGACTGTTCGACCACAGACTTTTAATATATGAAATTCTTTAGAGACAATCTCCACCACGTGCTGTTGTTTATCCAATAATATGTAGTCTTGGTATGTGTTTACATTGACAATTTTAAACTATTTGTTTTTCATTCCTATACACATATTATACCAATATTCTGTCTTACCATTTCTCTATATTATTATAAGTATTCATACGCCAAGCAAAAATTTTGTAGGTACACTTTTTACAAAAAATGTGCGGACAAAGGAGTATGAAATTTCCCATACTTATAAATATGGTATATATGGAGATGGAGTGCAGGATGCAAATATTTTTTAATTTCTACATAAAAATATTTGTTGTTTCCATATTTCTGAAATTTATTAAATCAATGAAAAAATTTTGTACACACTACCATGTATTTGACACACACACCCATATATATTCTTTTGTACAATTGTATTTGCTGGATCAAAGTTAAATCATTTTTTTGTACTTTTTATGATTGGTACATACCTATGTTATGTAAGTATTTAAAAATATATTTATATATGTCTATCAGTTGTCTACTACCTACCCATAACACATGTAATGAGTTCAAAGATCTTTTTGTATTTTTTAATATAGGCGAATTTCGTATTGCATCGACGGTCTCAGTGGTCTAGTAATTTAGCAAATTAGCCTTATTTCGATGGTCGCGAGTTCGATTTCTCGCATGATACAAACATTTGTATTCATAAGTATGATTGCTGTATTGGTCTGTTATGTTTATGTGCTTTATGTATGTATGTATTTACAAAAAAAATATGTATGTGTTTGTATCAGTTGTCTAATATATAACCATAATACATGCTCTGATTAACTTAGAACTTGTTGTACTATGTGAATTGTCCTGAGATATTATTATCTATTATTAGCCTAGTACAAATTAATGTAGAGATTCTTAATATTTTAAAAGTAATTTTTCTATAACATAAAACACATTTACATGCTAATAATGTAGCTTTATATATGTGAAAGATATTTTTAAAATCCGTAAAGTACATACTTAAATTTACTTAATAAACTAATTGTTTGAAATTAATCATATCAGACTGAAAACCAAATCCTGTCCGATATTTCCATATACGTCGCATGGAAACAAATATTAATAACTTATTTGGTTACTGACGATTGGAGAATTTATAGTCTATTCCTTGAATATAACTACGGCATCGATACAGTATATCCATCTCACTTATACACGTAGAGAGCGCATTGCGTTCGAACGAGACGGTTACTAGTTACAAAACCTGTAGTTAAGCAAGGGCAGTGCCAACACGTGATTGCCGTAGACACGTATCCATAACGTCATATGTAAAAATAACGTAAAATTATAATTAAAGAGAATTCAACATGGGACAATAAATTTCAATAGCTGTTTACCAAACAAGTACCTAATATCGGTTATTTCTATCTAAATAGAAATATACTTTATGTTTTAGGTTCGTTGATAAATTCACTGTATGAAGGTAGTGTTTATTATTATTATTCACGAGTATAGAGAAATATTTACACTATAAACGTACACAAAATTCTAACGTTGAATACTTTCAAAACTAAACAGGTAGATATAAGAAGAATAAGAACTTTAATTTCGGAAAACTTAAGTACTATACCATTTTCTCTATGATTCCGCACTAGGCTATGTCTGCATCGTGGCAAGTAATATTCGTACGAAGATCAGAGATTATAATAATACTAGATGAAAATCCGGCTTCACTCGGGTGAAATGTGGGTATATATTTCTGTAGTCATTGGTTCTCAAGGAATATTAAAGGTAAGCAAGGCATAGAATAGAATAGAATAGAATAGAAAATCATTTATTCAAATTAATTTAATTTAAGCACTTTTGAATAGTCAATTTTTTTTTAAATCTACCGCTTATTCGGAAAGCTGTCTCATCACAAGAAGAATAAGCAAGAAACTTGTGTGTTGCTCTTTTAAACAATCCTTGTAAGTTCACATTTTACAAGTCGAAACGTCAAACTACCAACCAGCACTAATTTATTTAGGCTCAAATATGAAAACACAAGAAGATTAAATCAGTCGTAGTGATAAGAGCAGACCAGTCCCTACAAGCAGCACTCGTTCACGAGTATGACGGATGAACCAGCCATCACTGCGCTCGACCATATTTTAGGGATCCCAATGACCGGCCCACCACGCCGCCACATGTCTGGACATTTTAGTGAGCATGACTACTCATTTCACTCGACCACGTCACAGCTACAAAAATTACTATATGGTAGTTACAGTCGATTCCGTCAGTTATGGTAGTTCAGTCAGTCATAGATTCGTAAAGCTCCGTTCATTGTGTTTAATATACTAAATAAAAAGTGCAAAAGTTTTTATACAAATAATTTATATTTCAAATCAACAATTATAAATTTTAAAGTTTATTCTCTGTACACCTCTTTGTTTTAAGGACTCTTTACTTTTGCAGATATTTAAAACCAATGGGGACAGAATTTTGTTTTCATTCTATTTTTTTATTTAATCCGCGCGACTTTCAGGGACTTGCCGAGTTCCTAGTTGTTGCTCTTTCAGTACGACGACGTGGTCCACCACCGTCCCTTTCCCCTTCTTTCTCTTTTTTCCTATCCATTTCCTCTTCCTTTCAACCTTCTCTCTCGCCCCGCGTTAGCCTTTTGCTATGCCCCCACTCTGGGGTCGAGCCCCCATAAACATTCGGGGCGCGAGGCAATAGGAACACCAAGTAGCTTAGGAATTAGTTTGTACATAAGTGCCATACTTGGTTATAGTTTGTTTTTTAATCCCGGAGACTAATTTGACAGATATAAATGTCAAATTTTCAAATAATGTATCCGGGTAGTGGTCTGACCGCGATACCGATTTGTTTAATCGGAAACTTTTAGTTTAACAAATTAGTTTTAAAGCTTAATATGACGTTTCCATAACAGAATTTTATAATTTACGTATACATACTAATGTTTCCATTACTGTCGTAGTAATTCAGCATAAAAATATATTTTTGTCGTTTAGTACAAATAGTAATTTTTACAGTATTAATCTACAAACCAACCAACCATTTTTTTCTTACGATCAGCTCAGCAACAATCAGCAACAAAATAATTTAAACAGCTGTTCGTTTCATAATATATGACAGACAGTTAGTCTTTATTTTAGTAAAAAATAAGAAAATCTATTTTGATACAATACATATACTTTATTAATTTTGTATTAATGCTTTTTAAATAAACACCCACACATTATTTCCGTATAACCTATAAAATGGGTAAATAATATTAATTTTCGACAGTGCCACAACCTTATTTAAAAAATGCAAATACTTGGTATCAAGTGTGTAATAATAAAATGTGAAGAAATTGTAATTGTTATTAAGTTTTTTTAATAAGTTCGTCAGAACAGAGAAACAACATTTGATATTTATTATTATTTGATATTGGACAATGACTTTAATTTTTGTAATTTATATTGTAAAACTTTAAGTTAGTCTAAAAAGGACTTGTATCCAGAGCCATGAAACAAATTAATAAAAAAATGACAAATTTGTCTCGCAATTGGCCAATTTAAAGAAAAAAACACATAACTATATACTATATCTAATTTTATTTAGTTAAAAACAATATTTTCGCGAAACGTCAACGTCTGAAGAAAAGTACATATTTAATTTTGTTACGATTCACTCAAAGTTTAGTTTTACTTATGTTATCTTTGGTTTTACACAGTCACAGAGACACAGATCTTTGTGATGGATACTTTTCTGTCGCGAACGAACGCGATGAAAGATAGAAAAGGAACGTTAGCTAGTGAAATGAAAAGATGGCGACTGTGCTTTGTTTGTCAGTATCATTAAAATTTAACGAAATACTCCATAATCCGAATTTTGCGGATTAAAAGTTGTCGAATCGAAATCAATATTTTTTTATGTTTTGTTATTCATATAAGGTTTCGATCGAGTCTACCGTACCCCTTAACGTACCGTACCCCTATTGATATAGAAGATTGTGTATAAATAGTAGTAATATTGGTAATATATGACAAAAGAATATGTAAGTATGTACCTATATGTATTTATCAGTGCGTGAGAATGTGTGAATACTAAATTTTAGATTATAGGTATTATTATTATTGAACACGAATTAAGAATGTAGTAGCTCTATTCAGGTTTATGATCATTCAATCATCCGCCGCTGGTGTTCTGGCAGCGGACCCCGCTAGCGCAAGGGATTCACCATTCCATGCATTGATATAGAACATACTAATGTTGTAATGTCAATAGGACTTAGGCTACGTCCGCACACACAGGCGGCTTACTTAGCGCGTAGAGCTTGGTGGCTTACAATCTGGCTACTTGATAGAATACACGGTGGCCGTATTGAGAGATGGTTTGCATGGTAAGTTGCTAGGTGCCTTGGTCATGTGCTTGTCGGAAGGTTGACGCGATGTCACTTTCAAAAATAGTTCTTAAACTGCTAATAACAGAAAATTCATCTTTAAAATTTACTATTTCATGGCCTTATCCGTCATGTTGGGTTCACGACATAAATAAATCACGATCAAGTCATGGGGAGTTTAATGTTCTGTACCTATAAACAATTGCGTAATTTTGATGAAAAATTTTATGAATGACCGGAGAAATATTTGATCTACTTCTCTATAAGGTTCAAGGAAAATTAACTCATTTAGATACTCGTCTTAGAAAAAGCATATCAGCCGAAGAACGAGTTTTATAGAGTACAATAGCTAAATTCCACAGAGGTTCTCTTTTAAAAACTGATGAAATTAATATTTCATCCATTGTTTCTTTTAAAATGCCTCGAGCCTCGTGACAAAAACCAACACGTTTGTTTACTTGGATGCAAGCTAAGCGACTAGCTAGGTGCCAAGATTCTAGAATGTTCGTTTTACTAAGCTACTCGCTAGGCTCTAGGCGCTAAGCAAGCCACCTGCCTATGCGGACGGCGCCTTAAACGGTTGGACGGATTTTAATGAAATTTGATGTCAAGATAGAACATATCCCGGGTTAACACATAGGATAATTTATGCGAATTGATTCGGCACAGGGGTGTATATTATATTACACATGTTGTATTACATGTATTCTAACAACTTGCTTAGTTAACAACTTTTCCTCTATATTCTCAGCCTTCAGTGTTTATATATTACATATACCTACAGCTTATATACATTCACCATCGTCATCACAATCCTTTATCATTCTAATATATGATTGATTGATGATATGATTTTCTCATAAGAATATTTAGTCAAATTATAACAAATTACGCTGGTCAGACGGTTTGGATACTGTTTTATTTTAGGATTTATTTTCTTACATTAATTTGTTCTTTGTTTTCCAGATTGTGGTTACGACATAGGCACATGTGATGATACTTAACGTGGAGCTCTGATAATTGACCTTACCTGAATGCTAAACCATTAAGTCTGTAGAGATATTAGTTTCTGACCGGGAAAAAACAAAAAGACCTTAAGCCTAGAGCTTCCTCTCTAATCGTGTGTTCTAATATAATTAATTTAAATTATGTTTCTTGAAAATATTACAAGGATTTTATAACTAATATACCTACTACTTATACATAGGTACACAACCCTATTTATATATAATATTGCAACTAACAGTATTTATAAAAGAAATAAATATGATACAATGGATTCTAAAAAAAGTGCGTATATGTTCAAAAATTACAACACAAATATGGAAGTTTCTACGTTAATCCGATACAATTTTAATCTTTATTGAACTAAACGTGTTTTTAGCACGTTACACGCGGGATTGGCGGCATTATTAAATTTCACAAGTCTTTTAAATAAATAAAACATAATCTCCATTGTTTATCTTTATATTGAAACAATAAGCAAGTAACTACTATATTTCTCTATTTCTGAATCATCTTAATCTAATCTTCTCCTTTAATCCGCCTTAGCAAACTCCATTCAGGAAGCAGGGGCGTTCCCAACTCTACCCCATAACTCTCTATCGCCCACTAGACTGGGAGTGTGTATGGTAAACATGCGCCTCTTAAAATGAGTAGGGCGATCTGTACCTAATCTAGAAGAGGTCAGCTCTAAAAATATTCACAGACTTACGCCATCAGAGTCGCGAGAATGGTGGCGCCGCGCGATTTTAGTGGGTAAAGATTTCACACGGCCCATCCTACTCTATCCTCTTTCTAACGGGTAGATAGACTTGGAAGATTTCCCACACGTAAAACTAAGAATAGTAAATGTAAAGGCTGATAAAAAGATTTCTAGATTGAATACAAATTTAAAATGTTTGGTATCGCGTCTTTCGAAATAAAATGATGTTTGATAATTGTTTTTTTTTCAATGAACTTAGTTTTTGTAGAAAACCTTAAAAAAACTATATCTATTTTTCATCAAGAGTTTTTAATCCGGGATCCAAACCAACCCGTTTGGCCAGTGTTATTTGTTATAACTTGCCAAAATATTATAACATTGCGTTTCTAATTCCAAACGAGTAAAAAACAATTGTAGGTACACACGATTGAGAAACACAATATGGCCAACTTATTTACAATGACCACATTTCGCACATCCCGTGTAAAAAGGCCGCAACTACACTTGCGTCAAAAATGTTTTATTACATAAATAAAGCGAGCTTCACGGTTTACACCTTCTGTCAAAATCTCATGAAGCTATCGACAAAAATGAAGGAATAAATGCAAAAATACTAAAATTTTGCGACTTTAGAAAACATAAAATTCCAGCATAAAATAGAGGTATGTGTATTTGCATTTATTCGCTTTACAATTATCCCGTTCATAAAGTCATAATTGTATTTACGTAAATTTTAAAAGAAGATTTACAAAAAAATGTTTAACGCAAATATACTTAAATACTTGTTCCTATATCTTACAATCTAGGACTATTGTGTAATTCTAATTACTTACTTCTTCTACGAAACTTTTAGCTGATAGTTTATGTGTGATTATTGTTACATACTTTTCCCCCAGCAAAACTTCACAATGCGTAAAGTGTAGTTGTAGTTACTTCTTTATTACACGTAACATTTCATACCTGATGTTGGGTAATTTTAAATACAGCATGTATTTACAAGAAAAAAAAATTAAGAATATGTTCATGTAATTAAAATTAAGTAAAAAAATAAACTATTTTTAGCTAATTGTATAAGCTGACGGCGCACCAATGATGGATGATAGGAGGAGCAGGAGATCAGATGAATTTGCCAGGAATAGTAATAATAAATGATAGAAAAATCGATCTGCTTTTAGACATTTACCATAGAAGAGCGAATTGATACAAGTGTATATAAAAACAATAGATAAAAAGAATACTTCTATTTTAAATATGGATAAACGAATATACAATTTCCAGTGAATCTTATTGTAGGTCTAACAGGAATTAACTAACGATGGTTTCCAGGATGGACCGCGTGGAACTAAATGTACCTTATATTGCTAGCAATAATATTCAATATTAATTCCCACTGCCCATGATAGGTACACATACAATACTAGCTGATCCCGCAAACGTTACTTTGTTATAAATTACTAGCTGTGCCCTCGGTTGCACTCGCGTTAAATTTCAATAAAAAATATATCCTGTGTTATTCAGATGCATAAGCTATATTAGTGTAAAGTTTCGTAAAAATCCATTCAGTAGTTTTTGCGTGAAAGAGCAACAAAGATCCATACTTACAAACTTTCACGTTCAGAATATTATATTAAGATTTCTGAAAACTATTAAAGTACTAATCATCATAATTTCAACTTGTGTCTACCCACAGTTGGATATAGGCCTGTCCGAATTCGGCTTTGGTGGTCTAGCGTTTAAGATTTACTTCCAGTGGTCGCGGGTTCGATTCCTCGGACGGTGCAGATATTTGTATTCCTGAGTATGATTGTTTGTGTGGGTCTGGGAGTTTTCTATGTATATGTTTCATGTATGTATATAAAATCTAAGTATTTATTGATATAAAGCTTGTGTTATGGGACCGTCTTCATACCATGTGACTAGAAGGCGCTGTTAATTGTTGAGTATTATTTATTTATTTCCCAATTTCTTACACCATGTGCGATCTTCCGCCTTTTGTTTCCATCGACTCCCGGTCACCTTCGTGATATCGTCGGTTCATTTTGCAGGAAGGCGCCGGACACTCCTTAACTTATATTAGAACTAATATCGCTATTAAAATGTAGGAGTTGATGGTAGAAGGAGGAAATGTAGGAGTTCGATGTATGTATTATTATGATTTTTTTATGATTCAGTTAACGATGAAGGTGGTCCAAATCGATAAGGTTGTTGATAACATACTAATAGACCAATCAAAATAAGAAGTAAATCAAAAATGTCATTGATCAAATTAATATGTTTCCACATAAAGAATCGCATTATCTCCGCAATCTAACAATGATAAATTCTAGATGAAAAGCATAATTGCGCTAAAATGCATAGTTGATACTTATAGTGCATTAAGAAAAACCCAGATTATGAAAATGTTACTCCAACCTCTCAGAGATGGTACTATAATATTAGGTCCTTACATATGAAATTGGTGTTTTGTCGTACTGGCCACTTTGATCTCAAATATCTCCTCTTTCGCCAGGAATTCAAAGTTCAAATTTGTACAGTTATTTACTCATGCATTTGTTTTTCGAAAACCGTAATCTATATGTTTTTTCCATCTTTGGTTTTTTCTTTACGTCACTGAGTTTACAAAATGGAAAACATAAAATATCGCGTTTTTTAAGAGTACGATTTCCGTCGTGGCACCAGTGTGCAGAAACGACTCGAAGAATTAATGATGTGTATGGCGATGGTTTTGCAAAAGAAAACACGGTGCGTTTTGGTTCCAATGTTTTCGTTCTGGAAATTTCGATCTGCAAAACAAGCCCCGTGAGCAGCCAGAGTCCAAGGTTGATAATGAAGAATTAAAGGCTAATGTGGAAGCGGATCCATCGATAACCACGTCCGAGTTAACTGCAGGCTGCAGTGTTAGTAACAAAACTGTTTTAATCCACTTGAAGCAAATTGGGAAGGTGAAAAAAGCTTGAAAAGATCATGAATTGAATGGAGCAAATCGACAAACGCGCGTAGACTGCTGCGTTATTAGCCAACCGGCATAATAATGAAGGGATTTTAAATCGGATCATTACCTATTATGAAAAGTGCATCTTGTACGATAATCGGAAACACTCATCGCAATGGCTGAATCCTAGCAAACTAACCAAATCCTGCCCCAAGCGAAAATTCAAACTCAAAAAAAGTTACTTGTGAGCACTTAGTGGACTAGTGCCTGTGTTGTTCACTTCAGCTTTCTTAAATATGACCAGAATATGATGGCAGATGTGTATTGTCAGCAATTGCAAACCATGATGGAAAAGCTAGCTGCTAAACAACCGAGACTGGTCAATCACCGTAGGCCACTGCTGCTTCAGGACAACGTTACGAAATTAGAAGAGCTTCAAATGTCCAATATTTCCATCGTACTTCCCGGATCTTGCTTTCTTTCAAAATTTGGATAACTTCTTGCAAGGGAAAAAATTCAAATCCGATTTATCGATACCCGTCCTAATGGTTTTTTAGTAAAGGGATCAATAAAACTACATTTTTACATTTTGATTAAATAAATATATTATATTTTGAAAAATCAACTGAAATTGGCGTTTTGTAAGGGAGTAATTAGGTTACTCCCTTACAAATTTCATATGTTAGGGCCTAATATAGTTACTACACGAGTTGGAGTAAAATTAAAGAGATTTCGGCAGATCTTCAATGTCCGGGGAAATTCCAAATAAAATACGCATTCGCTGATGAGACACCAAATAATAGACAAATAGAAGGGGAAGAGTTATGAGAAAAAAAGAGCTGCACACAGCGAGCCTTCTGAAATCAAGCATTAGTATGATGCACCGTTACCGATACCTAAAATATATACAAAGACTTGATGAATCTATATAAAGATAAAAACATACCACCACACTATCAGACGTTTTATAAGAACTTAAGTACTACATCTAAGACTAAACTAAACTAAACCACAGAGTCTGATTCAAAAGTTGAGGATAATGAACGTTAATAAAAATAATAAAAATATCACTATTTTGAACATTTTTTGATTAAGTTGATTATGGAGGCAATAAACATTTCTTTAAAAATAATAATAAATTAATAATAACCCTGTTTGTTTTCATATTCTCTAAATTAATTTGCCACTTTTGACTTACATGCACGCACATAATAGACTATTTACTGTAAGAAGTAGGTATTACATGATACAAATTAAATATTCAGTTACTTTCCGCATTATAAAAGCTATTTTTATAAATACACTAACTAAACTAAAATAAATGGCTCCCTAGAAATACGTAACTCGATGTACAAAAAATGATATTTCGTTAAATAACAACGTAATTATACTTGCAATTCTAGATTTTAATGAAATATAGGAGAGTATAAAGGCGTAAGTAGAGTTAAATTTGTTCATATATGTAAAAATACATAACAATAAAGCAATAATTGTAGTTACCCCTGCAAATGTTTTTTGTGTTTCGTGGAATACAGAAGTAACCGTGTTTTTTTAGATTATCTGGAAGTACATGAAGCTGTTCCTAAATTAAATGACACATGTAGTTGAAGGCAACTGTGACCTACGATTTTCTCTTTGAAACTTATTTCTAGAACTCATACAAAAAATATAGGACAGTTTTTTTAAGCTCCTGAAAAGTTGGTGAAAATCACTTACTTCCTTTTTCCACGAATGGTGCGATTTGTTCTTTTAAATGGAAAACGACATGCTATTGTACGAATATCTATCTACATATGGTCAAATATGTAATATTATTTATTAATGTATTATATACATTTACATATTTATTTATTTTGTGCTTTGTTAGTTGTCAATGAAGTATCCCTTTCTTTCTTTCTTCATTATTGTCGATCTTGATGATGCCCTTTCCATCTGGTGGACTCCAACATAGAATACACATACTGAATACATATTATCATTAGTAGATAATTTATTATGTGTTAGTTTATATTATTTAAACAGAATCTAAACCTTTTAAAATTATACCATTGTTTGATTATAACAACAGCTGAGCTTTTTGTCCAATCTTCTCACCTCAATTTACTTTACGAATAGACGGTACTTTCCTAAAAAGTAATTATTCTAAGTGCTTAGATTAAGTTTATTTGAATAAAAATTGTTTTTGGTTCTATTTTAGCCTATTATTTATTTACTCGGAAAAGAAACGGAGTCTCCAAAAATGATACTGTATTTGCAAAACAAATGTATTTTAGCGACGTAAACTTTCTACAAAGATGTCTGTACTTCTGTCCGACGTAGTCGATACCAAGCAACTTGCTTCAGAAGATGTGTTTCGTTTGAAGTGTGAAGATACGTATAAAAGAACAAAGAAAAGAAAAAGTTAATACTAAACACAAAACTAAAACTGTATTCTGCTACTAAATGAAGTAGGATGCAAAACTCAAATATTGAAGGCAATGAAAATACCGACCATCTGGCAAAGTTAGGGGCCAAGACCGCCCAACTGGGCCCTAAACCCTTCTGTAGCGTGCCTCATTGCCTAAAACTTGGACATCTCCAATTAATAACCAAATGAGAAGCACTGAATCACTGGCAAGAAATGCCAGTATTGGTACATTCAAAAGCCCCAATATCGGGCTATTCGAATAAATACTCGAATTGCTATTGAGTAAAAAAACATATGCATGATGGCTAGGACATGGCATAGGCATGTCACATGTTTGTATAATTTACAGTGTCCTGTGACATAGGCACAGGATATGTCACAGGACACTGCATATTATACAAACATATGGCAAACCTAGGCCTAATCACAACAAAAATCTGCAGATTTGTAAACTGAAGAAGAACTCCACTACACAATCTATGTGGTTGTGGCCCACTCATGCATAAACGAAATATCTCCTTTGGGAAGTTTACACTCTTTCCCGAGAAGTTAAAAACCTTCGCTCCTAAGAATATCCTTAAATTCTTAAAAATGATTCGAAAAGGGCGAGCACTATAGATCTATGTAGGTCGCAATGCTCCAGGTCCATGCCCACCTGAAAATAGCCCAAAATACCCAATAAAAAAAACTAGATAAGAAAAAAATGGCCCAAAATATGGCAATAGCTCTGAGTAATATAATATAAAATACTTAGTTATATATTAATAATTTTCCAAGGCGCCAAATAACCAAATTGGACTTATGAAAAGGCCCAATGGTACCTATACGACATCAGAGGAAGAAACTCTACAGCTGCTATCTACAACCCACTTCCCTGATTCGGTTCATATCTCAAGAGATAAGGAGAACCCTCCAAGCTCACATCTACAATAGCCCAACCATGAGGCGTGGAACAGAGCTGCGAGGATTTTTCGACCAAAGCAAATTATATGGGCTATAAAATCTTTATAGCCATATAAATCATCGGGAGAAGATGGAATTTTCCCGGCCCTGTTACAACAAGGGCTTGACATCCTATCTCCCTATCTGGTAAGAATATTTAGAGCCAGCTTTGCCTGGGGTTTTATACCAGAACCATTAACGAAGGTCAAAGTTACCTACGTACCGAAAACCGGTCGAAGAGACTACTCGCAGCCAAAGTCTCACAGACCTATAAGCCTAACCTCTTTCATAATAAAAACCATGGAAAAGGTTCTGGACCAATACATTAGGGCTACAATCCTCGAAAATGCTCCCCTGCACAGGAATCAACATGCCTACCGCAAGGGACATTCCACAGAGACCGCCTTGCTCGAACTCACCGACAAGGTCGAGAAGGCCTTTGAGGACAAACAAATAGCTCTATGTGCATTTCTCGATATTGAGGGTGCTTTTGATAACACGCCCATAGAGACCATCTCACAGGGACTCATCCGCAAGAAAGTGGATGAAACCACCACTCAATGGATCAAAGCAATGCTCTCAAATCGAACCATTAAAACTACTCTTCATAACAGTACGTTAGAAATCCGACCTACCAAAGGATGCCCTCAAGGAGGCGTTTTATCGCCACTGCTGTGGCTACTAACGGTAGACCAGCTCTTAGATGTTATGACCAAAAACCAATTTGTGGTACAAGGCTACGCAGACGATTTAGTAGTCATGGTCTTCTGTGCAACAACAATATCAGACCGCATCCAAAGAGCACTAAACATCATAGTTAAATGGTGTAAGGAAAATGAATTATCAGTAAATCCTGATAAAACAGTAATTGTTCCGTTTACAAAAAGGAAGAAACTTGACAACCTGTTATGCCTAAAGTAAATGGAAGAATATTAGAGTGCTCCAAAGAAGTCAAGTACCTGGGCGTAACCTTCGACCAAAAACTGACATGGAACACACACATAGACAACATAACTCAAAAGGCGAAAACATCCCTAGGAATAAGCCGACGGGTAGCGGGGCCCAGATGGGGAATTAACCCCAAAATTGCCCTATGGCTTTACACAGCAGTGGTGAGGCCGCTTACCACCTATGCCTGCGCAATCTGGTGGCAGAAAACCCTCCAATCCACAGCTGCCACCAAGCTAAACAGCCTACAGAGAATTGCTTGTCTGATTATTACAGGAGCCATGAGCACCACGCCGGGAGCAGCTCTAGACGCATTATTGGACTTGACACCCCTTCCTTTATTTATACAGGAAAAGGCGAAAGCCAATATGCTCAGAATAAGTTCCCAAAGGAGGATATCTTGGCATTCCCTGGCCATAAAAACTATACAAGACTCGATAATGAGTGATCCTATTCTGGGAATGCCTGAAGACAACATGGTACCAGAGCGTAACTTTGTACAATATTACAAAATCGAAATATCTGGAAGAGACGAATGGCAAAATAACCACACACCGACTCACTCAGAGCATGACCTAGTCTGGTTTACAGACGGGTCCAAAATAGGAGGATGTAGGATGTGGAATATGCGGTGTAAAACCCAAAATCTGCAAGTATATAGGCTTAGGAAAATACGCCTCAATCTTTCAGGCAGAGACTTACGCCTTAATTAGATGTCTGGAAGTAATCCTAAGCCTCAACTACATCAATCAGAACATTTACATTTATTCGGACAGTCAAGCTGCTCTACTAGCACTTAACTCGTACGAAATCCGTTCTAAACTTATTAGAAACTGTATCCTGCTACTAAATGAAGTAGGAAGCAGAAATAATATTATACTGAGATGGGTCCCCGGGCATTCAAATATTGAAGGCAATGAGAATGCCGACCATCTGGCAAAGTTAGGGGCAAAAACCGTCCAACTGGGCCCCAAACCCTTCTGTGGTGTGCCTCGTTGCCTAAAACTGGGACATCTCAAATTAATAACCAAACGAGAAGCACTGAATCACTGGCAAGAAATGCCAGGATTAACACATTCAAAAGACCTAATATCGGGCTTCTCGAACAAATACTCCAATAGACTACTGCTATTGAGTAAAAACAACATACGCATGATGACTAGGGCCCTCACAAGACACTGCAAATTTAACAAGCATATGGCTAAGCTAGGCCTATGCACGACAAGTATCTGCAGATTCTGCCAAACTGAAGAGGAAACGCCGCTTCACATCCTATGTGGTTGTAGCCCACTCATGCATAAACGAAATATCTCCTTTGGAAAGTTTACACTCTTTCCTGAGGAGATAAAAACGATCGCTCCTAAGAATATCCTTCAATTCTTGTCCCTGACGGGTCTAGGTAGCGAACTCTGAAAACGGCGAGCACAATAGATCTATGTAGGTCGCAGTGCTACGGGTGCTACACATCTGACAATAGCCCAAACAATCCAATAAAAAAAAATAGTAGTAATAAAAATAATATTTAGACAAAAAAGAAACTAAGAGGATTTTTTTATTTTTATGTCCACGGAAAATTAATACAGTCCGTTGTTATATATACATATATGAACATTAATCATATATATATTGTAACTAATAAAGACAGAATTTAATCGTACAGAATGAAAGCATTTGCAAAAGTTAAAAACTAAATTTATTCTGTAATAATTACTTATGCAAGCTAGTTGTATATTTCAGAATTATACCATACATGAGTATATCAACTAACCACATTGTATTATTAAAAATTGTCTAATTATATTTGAAACTGTTGAAAGTTGAGTCACGACGCGACGCAAGCGACGGGACTTCAGTAATGAACGCTTTTAATTTGTACAGTTGGGAAACATGACAATTCGTCCTCTAGTGCAGATAATACGACTACGTATTGCGCTGCACCGACTGACTACAGCATACAATGAATTTTGACGGAATTAATGTGAATACAGAATTTAGTCCTAAACTTTGGGCTTTCGGCACGTGTTGGATGGTCTTTACAAAACCGACATGAAACAACTGTATACCGCGAAATAACTAACGTAGTATGTTTCATTATTGAACATACCACCATATTTGTAATAATAATAAATTACTTGCTCTGGTGACTGTGGTAATTATCCCGTTGTTAATTATTGTTGTTTTATTCTCAACAAGGAAGATACATTTTGAAACATCAACTTTTAATTCTACAATTTGTTTGTGTATTGTAACTCATGCTTATGCGTGCTATATCTATTTACCTAAATCATTATAGGTTATAGAATTCTTATCAATGTGTCATCAATCGTTATCTCATCAAAACATGAATTCAAAGGACGCGTCACAACAACAAATAGCTACTTCTTTTTAACGATAAAAAATTTAAAAATTGAGGGCTGTAAATGAATCGCGTTGATTTGTAATTTAAAGTCACTCAATTACTACCTACCTCATATTTTCTGTTTTGTATTCGTTATACGTTGCTTCCCCTATTCAAATGTAACCAATTTGTACATATGAATATGATGTATCTGTGTACATTTATAGAGTAACTGCTATATATATTGTATTTGACATGCATAGGAAGACCGGGTTGGGTACACCAATTTGATGAATTGAATAACTGACAAAAGTGTATCAGAAGAAGTGACAATGGGCTAGCCACATGATGCGTGATTCAAGGGCGAAATAGAGTAGGATACTAAATAAATGGTATTCTGGAGGCAAAAAGGAAAGAGGGGAAAGCAGACAACGAAATGGGAAGACCAGTTGAAGTTAACTAAGGGCATAAAATGGAGAAGAGTTGCAGGTGATAAATACCACCCATGGAAGTAACTGAAGGCCAAAAGAACAACTAACATTAGAGATACATATATTGTACTAAAATATTTTAGTTAAAAATTCCACAAATAATGGAAATTTCAGAAAAAATACTGAATTAAAATCTTTGTGTCGGAAAATCAACTTATGAAACAGTATCATAACGTGATATCCGTGTTCCTGTTCATGTATATAGGTGACGGTTACCGCTTACTATCAAGTGGATCGCCAGCTAGATTGTGATTTCAGTTACACAAAAATAAAAACCTACATTTAGGTCAGGTCATGCTGGCTAGGCCGCAGTATTTTTGGTTTAGTGTGAGTCACTTGTGCATAAGTTATAAGAGTTAGTTTTGATTTAGAAATAATAATATTATTTTGTCTAACTTTAATGACATTAAAAACTCTTTGAATAATATCTGAAGCATTTTAGGTAATTTCAACACGTTATGTACTTTTTCCTACCTTCTCATGCACTCTTACTATTTGTCATGTTCTGCTCCATTTAGTTTTAGTTTATTCTCTACTATTTAACTCTACTCTACTCTATTATCTTTATTCCATACCATTACACTCTTGAGTATGTTAGGTATCGGTTAGTAACACAGTATCCAAATATTAAACTACGCATCAGCAATATATAATAGTTTAGTGGCCAGCGGTCGGGTGAGTCAAAGCCTGCATCCCATGCAATCGCATGGCCACGTACATATACGTTATTCAATTACAATTACACCAAACTATCTCGAACTACATTAATTATAATAATTAATCCATAACTGTTTTAGATAATTAGAGATCATCGACCACCTTTGTTAAATTAATGCCTTGGTAAATACAAATTGAATTTCTGGTCTGGCACTTACTATATAATATACTCAAGTACCGTATATCATCTGTTAAGAGGTTCAATTTAAAATAATACAATCGTATTTCTGATTTTTATGCACATAGAAACAAATATATTTATTCCAAAGCTATAAAATATGAAACAAACTGAATTATTGTATTTTTTTTTCAACAAACCGTATTTGATCCCTGGCGGAATTAAAATTTTAATAACCCTTTTCATAATCTGTTATGTTAATGAAATTACTTAGCAAAAAAAAATCACGACACCATACAATACAAAAGTTCATAAACAATTTTTATAGACTGTTGATAAGTCAGTCAGGCAGGGCGTCTCTATGATATTAATGTAGACTATGCGATTGGACCATACGAAAGAGAAAGAAATAACGTTAAGAATAATAATAAGAGAAACCACACGATGTGAATGTAATAAATAATGATAAATTCATAGAATACGTAACAAAAATTATATACGTATAACAATAATTAAAAATTAGGTACATCAAAATGAGCTAACGTGTAATCTCAATAAAAATTCAAATAAAAACACCAAATCCGCTTGTAATTGGCGTTGATCGCACTCCTCTACAATAAACCCCTCGGTGACGGCTTAACCTATACATATAAATAAAATTGGAGTGTCAGTTTGTAATATTGAAATAACCGTTTTACTACATGTATATGACTATAATTACGGTACATATATCACAATTACATTTTTCCCAATTTTTGTCTGCCTGTCTGTCGGTCTGTTTGATTAGCCGGATAATCTCTGAAATAGCTGGACCGATTTTGACGGGACTTTTTTGGCAGGTAGCTGATGTAATAATGTGTAACTTAGGCTACTTATATTTTAGAAAAACTCTTATTTTACAAAAATAAAGTTAAATTCCACGCGTACGAGGACGCGGGAATAGCTGGTATTAAATTAAATTCAGACCACTGTCGACATTTATGTTTTTGTATGTTAAAATATCCCTAATTTCCTTTCAAATGGTTACAATCTATACCGAAAAAAACTGATGATAACTAAAATTGACTGCAGGTACGTAGAAGATGTATGAGACAAAATGTATAAGGCCAGTTTTTAAATTTAATAGAAATCAAAACA
The DNA here is from genome assembly GCF_030625045.1 of Achroia grisella. NCBI lineage: Eukaryota > Metazoa > Arthropoda > Insecta > Lepidoptera > Pyralidae > Achroia > Achroia grisella. The sequence continues at coordinate 7,092,670 of NW_026713051.1, forward strand.
ATTATTGTTACATATTTTGAATCATTGTCTCTGTTTCTGGTTATGGTGCGCCGATTGTTCACAATAGAAATAATCTTTATTCAAATAAACTTAATGTTGTTTAAATATGTAGTAAAAATTTCTATTGTACCACTCATTCGTAACGCACACACATCACAAGAAGATAGAGCATGAAACTAATCTGTAACTCTTATAAATAAATGTATGTATGTGTTTTAAGTACTACATTAACCAGAATGTATACGTTTATTCTGACAGTCAAGCTGCTCTTCTAGCACTTCACTCGTACGAAATTCGATCTAAACTCATTAGAAACTATATCTTGCTACTAAATGAAGTAGGAAACAGAAATAATATTTTACTGAGATAGGTCCCAGGGCACTCAAACATTGAAGGCAACGAAAATGCTGACCAACTGGCAAAGTTAGGGACAAAAACCGCCCAACAAAGCCCTGAACTCTTCTGTGGTGTGCCTCGTTGCCTAAAACTGGAACATATCAAAATAATAACTACATAAACGAGAAGCACTTAATCATTGGCAAAATACACCAGGATTAGTACATTCAAAAGGCCTAATAATGGACTACTCGAATCAATACTCCAATAGACTTCTACTATTGTGTAAAAACAATATATGCATGACTAGGGCCCTCACTGGATACTGCAAGCTGAATAAGCACATGGCGAAATTAGGCCTTAACTTAACATCAACCTGCAGATTTTGCCAAACAAAAGAGGAAACGCCACTGCACACCCTATGGGGCTGTAGCCCTCTTATGCATAAACGAAATATCTCCTTTGGAAAGTATACACTATATCCTGAGGAGATAAAAACGTTCGCTCCTAAGAATATCCTTCAATTCTTGTCCTTTACGGATCTAGGTAGCGAACTCTGAATAAGGGCGAGTACAATAGATTTATACAGGTCGCAGTGTTACAGGTCATTGCACCTAGTAATAGCCCCAACTCCCCAATAAAAAAAATGTGTTTTAAGTAAATATACATTAACAAGGACGAGGAATGCGCCAATCAACATAGAAACCTACGTAAGTGCGGGATGGCTTTGTGCAATCAGATAATATAATAATAATAATAATATTAGGACAATTTATACAGTGCCATCTAGTCCCAAGTTAAGCTAGCTAAAGCTTGTGTTATGGGTTCTAGATAATTGATACAAATATATAGATATTTTTTTTCTTAAATACATACATATTATACATAGAAAATACCTACATATACAAACAATCATACTCATGAATGTTTGTACCATGCGATGAATTGGACGTAAAGCGGTGTGCCAAACCCCTAGACCCCCGAGGACCACATATTAAACTAGCACAATGTACTTTAAGTATTTTGTACAAAAACATTACTATTATTTAAAAAGTGTTCAATTTTCTTATAAGCTTTTTTACAAAGGTAGTGGTATAAATGACATCTGGTGACTGAGTTTTATATTTCATTCTGAAATAATGTTCTTTTAAAACAATATAAGAATTTCTCAAAGCAGTGCAATAATTGTGAATAATTGTTTTCCTCATAACAAAATTCGCTCTCGATCTCTTAATTAAAAAAGACAGTATAGATTTGCAATGGAACACCTGTTTGCAATAGTAAATGTTAATGCATTTTTTGGAGTTGTATAAAAAAATCATAAGCCATACTGTTAATGACTTCCAATATAAAACTTAGTGCATTTTCTGAGTAATCTGTTAATACGTATTCCATTATCAGAGCGCTACTGGAGAGCTTACGTTATTAAACATATTTCAATATGACTTCAAATAATTTTTTTATATGTTTGGTACATATAAATAAATTATTTGAAGTCATATTTTAATATTAACAGGAATGAAATCATGTGCCGACCTTCAAACAGCGTTATCGATTATTGTATTGGAATGTATAATTCCGAGAATGTGAATTTATATGCAGATGTTAAATAAGTTACAGCCTTGTAATGGTGGGGCCTTGTCAGTATTAATATTGACAGAATGATTTAAGTGTCACATGAATTGCTCCACGTACGTCACAGGCCTTGTTGCAGAGAGGGCTGCAATACGCGATAGTTATTACTGACACCATGCGTCGCCACTTTTGAAGACATAATATTTCCGTCCCCAGTAATTTTGCCTACAAATGTATTTTATTTACATCTTGTTATATTAGAATTAGGTATTTCTATCCATGATAATATATGTAATATAAGTTTAAGTTTATTGTGCAAAAAAACAGTTCCAAAAAATGTTAACTGTTTTGTTCCTTTTCTTTACCTAATAGAGTATCATCATTTCAGCCCGGAAGGTATCCACTGCTGAAAAAAGGCTTCCCCAAAAATATGCTAGCCGATAGTAAATAAAATGACGGTCTTGGTAATCCAGCTATACCGCCTAACTTCCGATAGCCGTGGGTCTGATTTTTTACACGATACAAACATTCGTATTGTATTGTATGAGCACGAATATTTATATTCGTCTGTATTAGTCTATTATATATACACATATATTAAGTACCTATTTACAAGAAAAATATATAGATATTTAAGCATCATTATTATTATTACATCTTTAAAACTACGTAACGGATTTTGAAGCGGTTTTTTTTAATAGATAGAGTGATTCTAGAGGAAGGTTTATATATTTTATATAATACCTATATTTAGCTATATGCGGGCGAGTAGCTAGTTTATGTATAATAGATACCGCTGTGTAAATTGACCAGGGACATTTATTACAAATACAGAAGTATTTATTAAAAAGACATTTGTTACTTAGCGTTACTGAGGATAATGTTAAGGAGATGGACTTCTACATCGTTAAGTCGTCTGAGTGGTGACCTCTGGCTACCTATTTCAGCAGTCACACAGTTTGCATTGTGAAATATGGTTGAAGAGTGGAATAACGTAGTAAAATTACAGGGTAATATGCATCATGCCATAGTAGGTACTCAGGAATGAGGGTGCATGAGTATCACGACTGTCGTAGCGTGATGCGGTACTGCTATTCATGTATGTATATTAGTAACAAATACCACTTACTATCATAACGGTCGTCTGTTTATTATACATATATATGTGTATATGGTACACAGTTACCCAGATACATCACCATAAATCTTTGGAAAGTCTGACCTGCGTTACTTAAACCGAATGGCATTTTTGTAAATTCGAAAATCCAAACAGAGTTATAATAGCGGTTTTTTCTGGTTCTGCAGTGAGAATGGAATGACAAGCTTTCCGGACGTCAATTTTGCTGAAGATGGATTTTCCACTAGCAATATACGAGAAATCCAATATCTTTGGTAGTGGATATCTGCCTGGTACGGTAATATTATTCAATGCGCGGTAATCACCGCATGGTGCCCATTCATCATTTTCCTCTTTTACCATGTGCAGTGGACTAGCCCATGGACTGCTTGATGTCTGTATATACCAATTTCCATCATGTCCTGAAATTCCTTCTTGGCGGCTTTATATTTATCTGGAAGAAGAGGACGAGCTCGAGCGCATACAGGAAATGCTTTTGTTATGATGTGATGTTTGACATTATGTTGTACGGGGATATTCATCGATGTAGGCCTTGTGATTTTTACATATTTTTATATGCTTAGGTAGTTCGGGAGTCAATGGAGTCAAATGGATGGACTAATAAGCGGCAAGCCTCTAGAAAATCAGGTCCCAATATAGGCATTTTAACGATGTAAAGGAACGTCTTAAACCCAAACTTAAGATTAGGGTTTTTTCCCCAAATGTCGTTATCACGTTTCTGTTTGCGGCGAATAATTTGACTTCACTAGCGCTCTCTTTGGTCTGTGCTTGTTTTTTAATCACCGAGATATTTGCTCCGGTGTCCACCAAAAATCTATAGCCACTGTTAAAGTCGGTTATAGTCGATTAGACGGATGAACAGCACAGAGTTCCGCCTTGTTCTGTGCTGAGCCTAGTTTTTGATCTCTCACGTTCATTTCTGCGAGCAGTTTGTGGAAACGTCTTTGTTCGCTCTCCTCATAACAGTCAACCAATCTGTCTTTAATGACTGAGTATTTATTCTGTATCTCTGGCGGTGGATTTGTAAGTATATCGCTGACTTAGTGGCGACCTCTTTTGGCAGTTTGGATATCACCGCATTAAATTTATATTCGTCGCCTTGTTTTTGAGGTGCGATTATTGCCTCAAATTGCGCAAACCACAGATGTGGCGAGTCTGTCCAGAATTCAGGTAACCGCTCAGTGACGGTTATTGCAGCGATGACTATACAGCTATTGGCAGACATGCCCGATGTACTAGGCATGTTTGTTCCTGTTTTTGGCATAGGACGAGCCATTGTTAACGCTGTGATGAGTAAAACAGCTGGCCAGTATTATATGGTGGTCAATAGTATGGCAGGATTCCTTGTTGCATAGTGTTGCTAATGATGGTTGTGCCTCTCGAATTTCCGAACCGGCTTACTGGTTCGGAAATTCGAGAGGTCTTAACCCACTTCTGGGAATCCGGAGGAAATGTGCAATCGTTGGTTGTGCACAAGATGACGCCAGACAAAGATCTCTTGTTTGATCTCGTCGTTTTCCCAGGGTGTCATGTTGCCAACTGGATCACGTCGGCCAGATCACGTCGGGGTTACCACTGTTGCGGGAAAATGATACTGTCTAAGTTGTTGGTTTGTATCATTTTCCTACAACAGTATATATGTATTACCTTTTTGTAATAATAGATATATATTTGTAGAATATTTGTGTAAAATTAAAAGAATAATATATTTTGTATGCCCTTGCTATGACAAAACAGATGGTCTTATTCTTAAGTTGTTATCTTTTATACTGTCTTTTTAGGCAAATATAGAAAGGATTATTATTATATTACTATTTAAATAATAATTGTTGGCACTAATATATTAACTATAAGGTACATATGTGCGTTTACAATTATTATCATTGTGACGCAAATACGGATAACGAACCAAATTAATCGAAGGCAATGCAATAGGTTCACTCCTTCACCCCTATAGACTGGCGCGTTAGAATCAATTAACTGAACGAAATGTGGCAACGTCAAGTGTTGCATACAGCACAAGTTGACAATTTACAACACATCTCCACTATCGCATCCGGTGATTACAGTCTGAAACCTACATATAAAGAGGTAGTATATGTTGTCTTTTTGTAAATCACTTATTATAAGCTACATTTTGACGGCCTTGGTTTGGTGGTTTGCACACCACGGTACAACGGTATGTATGTATTTACAAAATGTACCTATAACACAAACCGTGCTTAGATTGGGACTAGACGGCACTGTGTGAATTTCCTGAGATATTATTATTATTATATATGTATATAGGGATTTTTATAATATATATATATATATTTTATAAGAGTAATACGAGATTTTCGTCTGACGTCAAGCAGCTTGTTTTCGAAGCTGTGTTACTGTTGTAGGGTAGTTGAGATAAGGCAGTATAGGATAAGAGACATGATACCTTAGTTCTCGGATATAGCAATGTATGAGTCGTATTTAATTGGTTTTGTTGGTATTTAATTGACGTAATAACGGATGTCCATAGTACTCTTTATGTATATAGGACGGTAAATACCATCAGATGGCCCTTCAGCTTGTTCGCCATTGCCGAATCGCAGTCTATAATCGAAACAGCAATGCAAAATAAACAGGTGGCTGAAATAAACGAGACTGAGATACCTGACGCAGGCTACATACAGACTGCGTCTTTGGTGCCTAAATACTGCAGAAAAATAAATAATCTTTATTCAAATAAACTTAATATAATCATTTTTGAACATTCATATTTTTATGATTTTACCACTCATTCGGAACCCAGACTCTTCACAAGACGAATGAGCAAGTAACTTGCGTATTACTCTTTTGAATAAATATTGTTCAGAATTATATATTATATTGAAGAAATTTATGTGTATATATAATGATATCTTTTTTCTTTACAATACTCTTTTTTTATTATTAAGAAACTGCTTTGACGATGTTATTAGAACGATATATATTACGTAAACGAGGAAGGAAATCACCTTTGGGAGATGGTGTAGCGGAAAGGCAATGCAGTGTCGAGCTTATTAAACTCTAGCGAGAGCAAGTTGAACCGCATACCTTTTATCTTTTGTAGCTTTAACTTACTTTAATAACGTTAAAACTGTAACATGCGCTTCAAAAGCAAATGACAAATAGTATTGTAATATTCATTAATGACCTGCTGTGGCTGTGTAACGGTGTAGCGGTGTCTTAGTTTTTCAGGAAATAAAATGTATTTGCAATAAAATAAATCTAAATAAACCACTTTCAAATGTAAATAAATAAATGTAATTATTCATATCTGATGCTTTGCTCCACTTGTTACGGGTTTGATCTCTGTACAGTGCAAACGTTTCTATTCATGAATATGTCTGGTTATATTTATTTGAATAAAATGGAGAGATATCGTGTGATTTTATTGCATATCCTTATTACCGTAACTCCGGATGGCTGCATTTCAAAGTGTGAATGTCACGTGAAATGAACCATAAGAAATGTCCACATTTTACTGAGAATATCTGCATCAAAGATGGCAGGAGGCACGCCACCCACCGGATTAAATTTCGCGAATATCGACAGTGGTAAAATAATTTTACAATTTAAATCGGAAATTCGTATTGCATATAAATCAAAATATGATATGATAAAACAATTTATTTTACTTAATTAATATATATTTCAACATCAAACCTTTGTCGTCACAATAATGTCATATCGGAAAATTATATTGGTTTTCGCACAATAATCAAGTAGTTCATTTGTTATAGACCCTTGACATTTGATATCGCAAATAATTTTACAGATCTTTTCCATTGTTTCATTGGTAGACAATAATATTACTGGTAATCATAAAAACATTTTATTTGTTTATTTATAATATTTCAAAATTAACAGTATGTTTTATGTACCATCTAATTATAATCAACTAATTAGATTTGCATTCATCAAAAAAATCTCCGATTCGGGAAGGTAACAGTCGACAATCTTTATCGATTTACAATATATTGTGCATATTTTCTTAGTATTTCTATATACGAAGAATTGTAGTCACTAATGTATATCTGTATTAGGTATTGTATTGTATAGTATTATTTAAAATGAAATTCTGTTGATTCTCTTTTCAATTCTTGTCGATTGGCATTGGGAAAGAAAGAGTACATATAACGTAATGTTATAAATATCTTGTATGAACTCGCATAAATATGTATGTAACCTATATGTAACATATTTTTGATTTCGGTCGTATGATTCGGGATAAAGATTTGCTACGCGTTTCTTAATAACTGTTGTTGGTAATTAGCTTTCATTCCATATCTTTTTTATTTAATGGATTATAATTAAATGGGGACCCGCCTACACTGGTGGAAGATGTTAAGATAAAGAGTGACTATTCAAAAGTGGTTATAATGAGTTTATTTGTATATTTCTATTGTGGCAAATTCAAGAATTTGCTATGGTTGTTTCCAAGGAGAATTACAAGGAGATCGACCTGACATGGTACATAGCTAGCTATGGGGTCATTAGTCAATATTACTAACAATCCCATTCACCCCTTATGGCACCATTGCTAGCAACATACACTACCTAGACGTTTTCTACATGTCCCCTTGAAATTGTATAATTACTTGTGAATTAACGGGGATGGTTTATACATCGATCCTTTGATTACGTATATGTATCATAATAGGGACCATGTGCTTATATTCTTTGATTATACAACGTAGATGCAATTGTTTCTTGTTTCTTTTCAGAAATAGTTTATGAAATACCTTGGTAGTCTAGCAGTTTAGCATACAACTTTACTTCCCATAGTCGCAGGTTCGATTCCTCGCATGGTACAAATATATGTTTTCATAGGTTATTTTGTTCTACACGTACACACGAGTATGTTACAGTAACTTTATATGTTTGTATTTAATAGATAGACACAAATGTATTTGAGCGATTTTAAATTTTATTTCTAGATAGCTATGTCATCAACTATCAAATTTGCTCAATTCTGAGGCATTACATACATTGAACATATACAGAATTTAGCTAGTAATTTATTAAAAAAACTTAACAATTTTAATTTCTTTATAGGGGCTCATTGCAAACATCCAATGGTGCCATAAAAAATCCAATTCTGGCTGGGAATGCGACAATCCGCGGAACATTACGGTATAAGCATCAAGTCACATACAAACCCTACGTAAAGCCTTACTATACTGATCATGACTATAAAAACATGTCCCTAAAGAGACCGATGTCGCCACACCTCACTATTTATGCGCCAACTTTACCAGCGATGACATCCATAACTCAACGTATTACAGGTAAATCATTATGTCATTATATCACCTACACACGACACTAAGTCAGGGGTATTTTTTAATCGACGATAATTGAATGGTGCACCCGCCTGCGTTAACGGTATACGTTAGATAATCACATATTCTATCGACATCGTTAAAACAGTATAATTTTTAAATTTAAATAAAACTCGATTCCATAAATCGAATCGCCAACACGAGCGAGCTTCAATACATTGCATAGGCAAAGTGACATGTTCGACAACCGATGTGGCCAAGATATCGATTCTATATATCGCTACACTAGCTACCGCCTGTAATGCAATTCGTATGCAGGTTGCATACGAAAAAAAATTGTTGTGCAAATTTTCGTTTAGGATAGGAATACTGATAGTAAAGATATCTATGGTAATTATTATATTTGACAACGTAAAAACCACATTGCCTTTCCATAAATTAGAAAATAGCGTAAAAGTGCTCGTCCTAGATCTCGTTTCTACCATCTTAACTTAGTCAGGTAGTTATTATACGATATTTATCACACAACGTCACAAAGCGATTGTCCATACTTTGGTGGTATGGAGAAAGTCCTTACGAGAGTGCTTTTAGGAATGAAATAGATATCCTTACCGTTGCTTCTCGATATATTTACGAAAATATCATGTATGTCAGGAAAAATATAGACAAATTCAAAAGAGTTAGTGATTACTCTCTAATAAAAGCCAACGTAACAATAACAAACTGTTTTTACCTAAATATCGTTTAAATAAAGTTAGTGATTTGTTTTATGGTAATTGCGTAAGGTTTCTCAATAAACTACCAGAGTCTGTTCTAAATCTGCCTGAAAAAATATCAGATGTCATAAAAAAGACTTCCTTTGTAATAAAGCATATTATAAAATTGAAGAGTTCGTTAACGATAATAATGTTTTTGTAGATAAATTTAAAATTCATAGCGCTCACAACATAATCTGATTGCACTAAAGTTCATTCGTAGCGTTTCTATGTTGATTATCGCATGCCTATCACTATCACAACGAATGTTAATTTGTCTACCATTTTACTTTTGACATTATAGAAAAGGAATAGCTTAGTAGCAATTGTTATTTGTTTAGGTCTTATCACCTTGCCTCGTGTGCAAAATTGGTACTAATTTTACATACATTCGCCGACCGCCTTCACCCACAGCACTACACCGATTTTAGTGTCGTGTGTAGAGTATCTACCTGTTGCCGTGTATTCGTTCGCGTGTATAATTAAACAATAACTGCGCGGGGTTAAATGTACATACGAGCGTTAGGTTTATTAATTTTATACCATCTATTATTGAGTTCAATTAACTTCTCAACATATACTTTTAGTGAGAATTTGTTTTTGTTTCTGTTACAAACTGTTTTTGCTTGATATGATACATATTAATAGAATAATAATAAGAATATCATTGGATAATTTACATGTTGGCATCTGGTCTCAAGCGAAGAGAAGAGAAGAGATTGGTTTATTGGTACTAGACAACTGATGTAAATATATATATATGTCAGTAGTATTCAGTTTAGTACTATATATCTTTAAATACATAAATTATATACATATTAAAGACTCAGACCGATACAAATAACAATATTCATGAATTCAAAGATTTGAACCGTGTTAGGAATCAAACCCGCGGCTTACAAAAGCGGTATGCTAAACCATCAGACTATCGAGGCCGTTAATATATAAGTGGTATATCGATTATTACATATTACCCGTAGAAGCCTGGCTAGTTAACTATAATAATAATCTTTATTGGAACTCAAAAACAACATTTTACAAAGTAGTGTAATGATAACAGTTACATTAGTAATTATACTGTGTCATGGCTATCAACGCCCACCACCTTAAGAAAGGGGCGTTAGAGTTCCAGTTAGTAGTAGTTTATAATAATAAATTTATATAACAAGGAAGCTATGAGGCACATTTACTATTTGCCATAACAATAAGTATTTAAATATTTGAAGTAAATGGATACTTACACAAACATCATAAATGTATAAATCTACATACAAACTTATTAGCCGATTATCACCAATTAGGTTTGTCTATGTACAAAAATCTTTGAATGCAAAAACTTAGACAATTCAGTTTATGAATGAATATTGAATGTGTTTGAATTGTTATAAGTTATTTTGTGTATAACTAGTAGTAAATAAAGTAATTTTATGTTTTCAGGTGCAGTAACAAGTTTATATGCATTGCTAGTAGCAGGCGGCACCCTCTTCCTATCCAACGGTGTAGAATCATACGTCTCCGCTATTCAAAGTTTGGATCTTTCAAGCCCTTCAATATTTCTAATAAAACTTATAATGGGTGCTCCGTTCGCATACCATTACTTATGTGGTATTCGATTTTGCGCGTGGAACGCTGGAAAATGGCTGGCAATGAAGGACGTGTATGCAACAGCGCAAAAGTGCATAATACTAGCGACCATTGTGACAATATTTTTCGCAATCTTATAGAAATATAGAAATATCTTATCGACATTACATAAAATATTCAGTGAATATAACATATTAATACAAAAAGTTTTGAAGTTCATAAGCGGCTAAAATGTCCTACATTAATATAAATTATTTTGGATTTGATTTCATTTACGATATTTAGTTTACGTTGTATTAGTTAATAAAAATGGGTGATATTTTTGTGTAAACTGTTTTCTACGTTCCTAGCTATTAGTATTCAAGGTTGTAAAATATTCCAAGCAACAAATCTTTATAATATCAGGGATTGTTTTTATTTGGCCTATGCAAGAAATTAGTGGATTATGTTTATAGCACATAAATTTGCACCGGCTTAAAATATGATAGATGCGACATCAAATCAGTTAAATCCTTTTTAGGCTATTGCAGTATTATGTTGTGGGATAATGCAGAATTTAATAATATCCAATTAGGAAACATCGATAAGTGCCTGTCACTAACAAGCTTGTGTCTTAATCTGCAATCTGCATCGAACTATATAATTCTCTATGTTGGAATATTCAACAAATCTAGTAATCTTTGATACTCACGATATGTTAAATCTACCATCAGTTCAAGAAACTTAGCTCTTTGATATGAGCTTATACATGATCACAGAAATACAGATTCAATTTCAAATTCAATTAGAGAGAATATAATAACCACCTGCATATGTTATTGCAATTTTGTTAAAAAATCTTATTGACGAATTACATTAATGTCACGATATTTTGACTATTAAAACAAATACGTAAGGACGATAAGTTCTAAAATACTCAAACATTTATGATTTTATCAGAAAATGTCAAATTGCACATTTTGTAAATACTAGTTTGTTCTTAAAAGGATTCTGATACGCAATACTTCAAAGTTTTTACATTTTGTTGGTACATAGCAGATACGTCCAATATTTTTTCTTGTACAAATATTTATTTATTGAACAGATATGACGTTTTATAAATGTGTGTTATGCAATTCGCAGTTATGAATATATCCTGTGTAGCTTTATTTTCGTCTAACATACATACGTTTGAGGGTTAAAAATTCGGTTTAAAATGTTGGTAAATGTAACATCAAAGTAACCCTGCTAAAACAAACTAAGGGATGGATGGTTTGTTTTAACAGGGTTACTTTAACGAAAGAGACTTATGAGTTTTTATCTCTTATTTTTCGCTCATTTCTGTCATCTGCAGTAATAACGCATGAGTGGGCGTGGTTGTTACATGATATCGTGTTAACAGCAGTACGGATTAGTACTGTTCACGTTGGTATATAGGCGATGGTTACAGCTGACCATCAGGTCAGCCGTCTACTTGTTTGTTTGATCACGTTCGTATATAGGCGACGGTTACAGCTGACCATCAGGTCAGCCATCTACTTGTTTGTTTGATCACGTTCGTATATAGGCGACGGTTACAGCTGACCATCAGGTCAGCCATCTACTTGTTAGATCACGTTAGTATATAGGCGACGGTTACAGCTGACCATCAGGTCAGCCGTCTACTTGTTAGATCACGTTAGTATATAGGCGACGGTTACATCTGACCATCAGGTCAGCCATCTACTTGTTAGATCACGTTAGTATATAGGCGACGGTTACATCTGACCATCAGGTCAGCCATCTACTTGTTAGATCACGTTAGTATATAGGCGACGGTTACAGCTGACCATCAGGTCAGCCATCTACTTGTTAGATCACGTTAGTATATAGGCAACGGTTACAGCTGACCATCAGGTCAGCCGTCTACTTGTTTGATCACGTTGGTATATAGGCGACGGTTACAGCTGACCATCAGGTCAGCCGTCTACTTGTTTGTTTGATCACGTTCGTATATAGGCGACGGTTACAGCTGACCATCAGGTCAGCCGTCTACTTGTTTGATCACGTTGGTATATAGGCGACGGTTACAGCTGACCATCAGGTCAGCCGTCTACTTGTTTGATCACGTTGGTATATAGGCGACGGTTACAGCTGACCATCAGGTCAGCCGTCTACTTGTTTGTTTGATCACGTTCGTATATAGGCGACGGTTACAGCTGACCATCAGGTCAGCCGTCTACTTGTTTGATCATGTTGGTATATAGGCGACGGTTACAGCTGACCATCAGGTCAGCCGTCTACTTGTTTGATCACGTTAGTATATATGCGACGGTTACAGCTGACCATCAGGTCAGCCGTCTTCTTGTTTGATCACGTTCGTATATAGGCGACGGTTACGGCTGACCAGCCGTCTACTTTTTTGATATTATATATACATGAAAAAATGCCGATGCTTATCCCCAAATTTACACCTCCAGACCAGATTAGAAAAGTCGACCTTGACGAAACGACAATGAAGATTATTTTTCAAGTACTCATTATAATTTTTACAGAAGATACAAAAAGTTGATGTTGTCACCGAAGCAATATCTTTAAGATCCTTTGGATAGAGAGAGAGGACAAAATGAAGTTACACATCCTACACATGAATGGAATAGAAAAGTAAAGTACTACATGTAATGATATATGTACATATGTACAATAAAAGAACTGATCCAAGTAACTTCGATTTGCCCATTTTTATATTCATTAGATGGTCTGCAATTTATAATAAAGAATAAATTTATTCATTGCTGTTCAACTCATATTGGCTGAATCGTGACATATATCTTTTCTCGATAAATGGGCTCCCTTAATTTTAATTGGTTTCCCTTATTAGTTTCCCTAACGGTAAAATAATTTTCAAAATCCGATCAGTAGTACCAGATATTACCCTGAATATGCAAACTCTAATAGTACCGTCGTATAATGCTTATTAGTATAAATAATACCTCACATCTATACCTATAATAAAAGTGTATTTAAATTCTGTACCGGTTTGGCTGTATGCTAATATCAAAAACGACTTAACCTATGTATTTATTTGAGGATTTGGTAAGATTTAAGTATTTGAACAGAAAAGTGTAATTGTGTGTGTACACATGTTATTATAATTTTATTAACTACATAACATAGAGGAACATAAGTTATTTACTTTTGAGGAACATTAAAATATTTTTTAAAAAGCTTCATGTGTGTAAATATCGAATGCTCGGGTAATATTTACAGCTACCGCTAAAATAGCAATAATTTGCTTTTTGATTTGCAAATAGAATGAGTAGGAAGGTAAATAAGGCCAGTAGATATATGTGTGCAGGGCCGCATGAACTATGTCGGGGCCTCTCGGTAATATTAAGTATATTAATCGGGACATTTTTTTCCTTTTCTAACTTCCTAAAATACATAAGCAATTATTGCGTATTTTTATATAATATATAATGCGTATTTTTTACTACTATCTTTTGCGAGAAACTTCATTCGAATAATATTTTGCCAAAGTTAATAAAAAATTGAATACAATTTATAGGAATGCATAGAAGATGAAGATATAATCATATATTTTCATTAATTAATCACAACTAAACGATCAGATGACCATTAACGTAATCATGAACGCCATCTATTGCATTCGATGTGATCAGAAGTAGTGTATACAAAACAATCAAATATGTATTTAAATTTTTTTCTTCAGCAGAAATATAGTTTTTGTCCACTTTATATTAAGAAGACATCGATATTTTAATGTATTATAGAACACATTAAAATATAAGAATCAAGTACAAAAGTCAAGCCTTATTTAATCTTAGCGAAACTTACACTGAAAAATTCACTGAAGCTATTTTGGTATATAACATTTTGTTTTGTTATTTAATTATATGAAGACATGTCATTTCTTTATATTATAGTTATATTGGTAAATATTGAAATTAATACCATGTATAGTGACAGAAATTGTAGATTTATATTATAATGTGAACAAAAAATAGTTTGAATAAATTATTTAGCAACGTCATAATTGGTAAACGGATCTGTCCTCGCTTACATTAGTTACATAATGCAGCTTGTCATATTGTTAAGTAAGTGTCAGTGGTTGGAAGCTGGAAATGCTGTTAGCGTCCATGACACATGAAGTGCATCTCAAATTAAATTTCGGTGACAACAGACACTGACATCCGTCGACACCTCTATATTAATGTATCAAATAATATGATAAGTATCTATTAGAGACACCAGTTGTTAGTAACTTTATCTTATTCATTTAATTGATGATAATGGAATTGGACACCGCCCTGCGCTAACGGTATACGTTGGCACTGGTACCCAGTGGAGGATGATAGGATTAAGATGAGGTCAGCCCATCGTGACAAATTTACCAATAATTTATCACGATTTGGTCAACGTGATACGGTACACTGCTAGTAAAAGGGGCGCCAGTCCACATTACTAATAATCCCCTTTTCACCTGGTTTATCTTAATGAAATAGGTCTACGCCATTGAATAGTAACTGTGATGTCAGATTGGAGGGTTTTAGTCCTTGTGGCGATGTGGGAAGGGGAATAAAATTATGGGGAGATTTGTAGAGAAAAATTAGAGTTTGAGGGTTAATGTTTTTGACGTTCATTTAGGTCAAATTATTGATGGTTTTAAAACGAATAAATGGTAAAGAACCGACCTAAAATATTTGTCATCACAAACCGAAACGAATTATCAGAAACTGTAGGTCTGACTGGTCGGTTAGATTCCACATGATTATAGTATTTCCTTTTGACTAAAATGCAATATTTCTGGTGCTGGAGGTCAAATTATCCTATTCTGCCTAATTGAATTAAAAGCAAAACTATATTTTTGTAATCAGGTACAAGCTCTCTTGAAAAGAATAATGGCTGAGTTCCTTCTCAGTTCTTATTAGCTCCTCTAAATCACTCCAAACTGATGCTAGATTTACATTACAAAAGTCTGTAATACTAACTATACTAATAAAGATATTTTGATATGTTTTGAAAAACTTTCAAGTGGTTATAGACAGACTTCTTCATTGTAGGGATTTTTCTTTAAAATCTACATTTATCTGACAACACTACAACACTGGCTAACGAACGGCACTTCACTGCATATTGTAAACGTTCAAATTGAGTGGAAAACCATGTTCAATTATTTCTAAAGTTTCCCGTAGCATTCGGAATAAAAATAGTTTTAATTTTTTTATTTCCAAACCGGTAAGAATTAAAAACGGTAAGTATTAACTCAATGTATATTCAGAGAACCGCACCTAAATCGGTGTAACGATTAGCATGTATTAACGCACAAACAGACAAACAGGCAAAAATTAATGTATTGTCTTCTGTTACTTTTGATATAATAATTATTTTTATACAGACATCTTTCTTAAACCCCGACGAGATAAAGAGGTGTCTTAAATTTTTCACATATCTGTGTGTATGTGTGGCAGTCTATAAAATTGTAGATCTTAACCGATTGTGATGCGTTTTTTTTAAACCTGACGTGATTGAAGTCGATTTTAGCTACAACGTAATTTGAATTCAAGGATTACATATTTGATAAAACTCTTTTTTTGTATTACTATGGTGGCAAACAAGACGTTACATTGGGACTCACCTAAAAAACTAAATAAACATATAAGACATTGTAGTCACTTACACAAGTGTATTATTTTGTAATTATGCCGTCCAGTTCAGGCTACAGTTTCGGTTGGGAAAAACTACTAGGAAATCCAACTGAAGTCAAGCTGTAAACATTATTTATTTCTTTCAGTTGAAGTTCTCGTACCTGTACAACTAATGTGATGAATATTTATCAATACCATTACTGACTAAACAAATACTTAATATGTTTAGTCAGTAATAGTATTTGCTCAATAAGTGTGTTTTAACATGAGTATGTTGAAATAAATTTTATTTATTACAACGCAATAATAAAATAAGTTTTGGTAACTTATATCAGTTTACAATAAATCTGTATAAAACAAATGCATATTTATATATACGTACAATTAACAGGACATTATCAGCTGAAAGAATTCTTTGTCCATTTTTTTATGTCTAAGACAAATTGGACATAATATTATCAGCTTTTTGCAATACTTAAATAGTGTTGTTCATCATCATCATCATCATCGCACCCCAGAAGACGTCCACTGCTGGACATAGGCCTCCCCCTATAGATCCCCTAAAGATCTCCATGACGATCGGTCCTGCGCTGCTCGCATCCAAAGCCTTCAATAGAGTTGTTATAAAATCGAAATTAATAATAATTACCGATTTTTGTAAATAACACAGATATAATGTGTAAATGTTTATTATAAGGTTTTTGTATCGAAATAGTTTTTTTATTGACTTCTATTTCACTAAAACAATGACTAACAGCATTTAGGAAACAAATGACCGTCCTACAGTGTCATATTAGCTGTTTGAATGTGTAAAAATGACAATATGTACGGATACAACAAAAATGTAATTTATGTTGTGTAATACAAAGCGTGTATTATGTAACTTTTAAAAATATGATGTGGAACCTTTGTAGAAAGCTTTATAGTAATCATTTAGTTAGCTTGATTCATAAAATCGATATCGCAGGTACAGCATTGCCCCGTTACAGCTTGTAACGTTATTAGAAAATTTGAAATTTACACACTAAATTTGACAAATTTATATTTAGTCTTCATGATTAAAAACCTATGTTATTATATATAGTTAAATATACCTACTTTGTTAACGGAGTTTACGAAATAGTTAGCGAAGATTTAAAATGTATTCATAAATCTTCGAGTGACGAAGTTGGTAATAAATTTAAACACTATAATAAACAACAATAAAAAAGTTACTTAGCGCAGATGACCTGTATAAAAATAAATATGAACTTTCAGTAAATATATCGAATGGAAAATATCAGTTCATGCTGCAACCAACTCTGAAAATGGAAATGTGCTGTCTGGCTGTCTGTTAAAAATAATCGCCCTAAATGTGTCCAGCGCCCGAAACCCAGACCCAGACCCGAAAATCTAGTATAATATTCGAGCATAGGTTGTGAGTGTAAAATCAGAACACTTTCGTGAAATCAGCATCTATTTTACTGCATACGCTACTGCTCGGATCTTGCTACTTCTTTTAGAAGATTGTGTTAACTAATTAAGTTTAACAGCGCATCTGCAAGATGTTGAACCTTAGATGAATTTAATTGTCGCTGAAATTTACAAACGGCATATCACAGTCCGAATTATTATTCAATCTAAAATTAAAAGATTAAAAATATATTCTCAGTTTTACCTCGGATTTCAGATGACTTCCGTTGGTCGTCTCGTTGGTCTAGCTGTTGAATACACCGTCTTACTTCTGATGGTTGCTGATTTCCAGTTAGTCTAGGTGGTCTAACTGTTTAACGCCTTACTCCTGTTGGCCGCGGTTTCAAATCTGCCAAGATATAAAACATTTATGTTAATGAATAAGTGACTCCGAATAACAGGACCTTATATCTTATTCGGTATACACATGTCAATGTGACAATGACAGCCTCGGTGGTCTAGTGGTTTAGTATACCGGTTTACTTCCAATGTTAGCGGATTCTATTCTACGAACAATGCAAACATTTGTATTATTGAGTATGATTATTTGTATAGGTTTAGGTGTGTTCTACGTATATTAAGTGTGTATTTAAAAAAATGTACTACAGTATTTAACAACTAGTTTAGTACCTAAAACAAAAGCTCTGATTACCTGGAGAGTCTTTTTTTAAGAAAATTTGTCAAGGTTATTAATATGATTTTTTTTAAATTGTTTAAGAATACTATAAATTGCAGAAGTGAATGATTAAATGTGACAAACAGTTACAAGTCCAGACGAATTAAAATTTAACACCCAGAAACATATCTTATTGAACTGTTTTTTATTATATACATATTTAGTATTTTTTCACTAGCTAGGTTTTTAATTTGATAGAAAATAATAAAACATTAATAGTTGAAATGCATCTGTTGAAGGTTCCAGCGTCGTAATACTGAACAGAGTCCCTTTAGATTAATCTGTCCGGATGGATATCATCTGTTTCGATGCAACGTCAAGCTGGCTTAAGGTTACCATAGATTAATATGCGATGACACTTTACCGAAGCAATATTCTAAGTATATTTGCCTCAACCTCAAGGTATTATTGATAATTGATTGAACAAACAGAATATCACGTCATGAAGACCTAGATTTTATTAAAAACACACACTTTATACATCAAATTATACTTTTAAAATAATATTTAGTACAGTAAAAATGTCTTTGTCTATCCGATAAATAAAAAAAAATCTGGGATAAAACATGCATTTTGTAATAATGCGAGGATATATGTTATTTAAACCATATGTATACACGAATTATTCTATGTAACAATTATTAATTCCTCAAATAAATATTAATAATAGTAGGTATTGGCGGTTCTTTATTTCGGTCGGTGTGTTTTCCATGTCTATTATATATGTACTTATTTGTATTGCTTACCTAGTAAACGTAACAGAAGCCCAGCTTAGCATGGGACTAGACGTTGCTGTAAATTGTCCACAGTTGTTACTATTATAATTATATTTATTTTAATAATAATATTGATATCATTTTAAAATTGCGATTTTTAAAAATACCCGTATTTTAATACTTATACTTTTTAGTCTGTGCATTAACGGTGCGTTGCAACAACACGAGGTGTCCTTTCGTCGAGTCGTCCAGGGGCGTCGAGAAATTCCCAGAGCCCCGACTAGAGAAACCATGGTCATCCATCTCATTAATTATAATCAAAAAATATTTCTAATAGAAATATTATTTTTGTAGTATGGAAACAATATTAAGATTCTGTATTCTTTGTAGAAAATTCACTTTACATGAGAATAAAAAAGCATATAAAGTGAGTTGCAGTAATAAAAGATGGGGAAGGGTTGGTAATAAAAATCTTATAAAAATGTCATCCAAAACTATTCATTATGACTGGATATAGGTCGTTTTTAATTTATAATGACTAATAGCACTGGAGGCACTATAAAATGAAACCAGTCATTTTATGTAATAAAAACATCAAACTATCAATATACCTCTCTTATCTGCGCAATAAACACATTTTAGGCAATAAACTGTTATGTTTTTTTATCGACTTTTTTTAGTAGATAATATTGTTGGGAACTGACTGTTGCAGACTAATTTATTTCTTACTTCTCTATATATTTTAATAAGGAACCTCTCATATATATATATTTGGTAGTTTTTTTTCTGTAGTTGCTCACATTATAATATATTATAAAAATCTACGCGTGTCCTTGAGCATTTCGAGGGCCCAACTGCTATTCTGTAAGAATTATAATAGATGTGAGGGCACTCCTTGGGCTTAGTAACCGATTGAAGGCCAACTTCTTACTGATAAAATTTTGGTACGAAGGCACTTCTAGGGATTCGAACCTCGACTCACACCGTTGCAATTTCTTACTCAGTCGGAAAGGGACAGGGGGTTTATCCAATTATAATTTCAATATATTTATTTCTACAAAATATATGTAAGCGTAAACAGCAATTAGATTATATGTACAATGAGTACGATATCTAGCACAGTTAAAGTTTATATGGGGAATAAGTGCAGGTAGTATTTTTTTTATTAAAATAACGCTTATAAATCATTTATATTTTAAAATTGAAATACTTAATATAAGAAGTATTATATTTATAGTCTTCCACTCATTCGGAACACAGACTCATCATAAGACGAATCAGAAATAAACACGTGTGTTGCCTTTTCAAATAAATGTTATTCAGATTTACATTTGAATTAAACACATTAAATTACATTTTACTTAAAAATATTTTTTAAATACCAACTGTCCAATAATTGACCTACTTGAATAAAAAATTGCTTTAATTAGAACCTTAATGACCTCATTAAGGATCTAATTAAGGCAATCTTTTACTCAAGTATGAGCAAAATGATTTTGGACCACTAGGCGATCACTAGTTTCTACAAATACGTAATAATATGTAACAATCATGTGTATAAACTGAAAAAAGGCAGTCAAAGCAAATACAAGTTTTACATATTACTACGATAGAACTTGGGAAAATATTCTCTAACAAACTAACAGCGTCTTCCTGACATTAGATTAAAAGTTATCTTTTACAGGATTGCATAAAATTAAGAGGAATAAAATTTACCTACACCCCGTCTCACGAACGAGTCGCATGCCTATATTGAATTTTTTTTACTTTTACATTTCAAAAGACTTTTCTATTCTATGCAGTACCTGTATCAGCTCTATTGTAAGTCTTCCTCTGCTTTTATTACTTTTAATTACAAAGATATACTTTGAGTATATACATACACATATTTATAAAGTCCATACCTATATGATTGATTTGCATACTATTGCTTATTTTACATTGATATGATATATTGTATGAATAATAAATACATACTATTAAATATAGTGAGATCACGTATTGCTTAATTGTTACAAACACAAAATGGGTTTTTACTATAGTAAAAAAGTATCGAGTTACAGAATCAGATTTTATTTTTGATTATCAAAGGTAGATTTGTATTAAGTTGTCTGCGTGGGTACCTCTATTTTTTGGTAGTTACAGACTAGTTTCTTAGTAAGCTGTGTTTCAGATTACGATTTTTAACATTCAGTTCCAAAGAAAATATTATATTAGGTATACAAGATACCCAATATAATATAAATTAAATAGCCGCTTAATATTACTGACTTAGTTTGCATCGTTGTCCAATAATATCGCTTTTTTTCTGCCATCATTTAGAATGTACCTTCAGTCAAGAGGAATGTCCAAGAAACTTGCTCGTTGCTCTAGACTTTTCCGTTGTTTGCTTTTAAATATTTGTTGTGTAACTTTAGACTATTACAACTAAGTTAAAATTTATGTCAGTGAACACACAAAATATATTTTTATGTAATTGCAAGGTAAATAAACTGACGACAAGTAATATACACAGCCTATATAAATACATGAATAGCACTAAAACGCCACGATATCCAGTTATTGTTTTTACCTAAGTTGACTAAGAAAACTTAAATGTTATTACATCTGTTATCTCGTAATTTCACTGCCTTGTGCCAAACTTCAACTGACAATGAAACACATCTTACAAACCAAGATGCTTGGCAGCCGATTTAATTTTAAGCACTTTTGATAGTCGTATTTTTTTAATCTACCGCTAATTCGCCAAATTGTCTCATTAGAAGAAGAATAGGAAAGAAACTTGCTTGCTCTTTTAAACAATTGAGTTCACAATACACTCAAACAATATATGTTATACAGTTTTCAAGGTGTTGCAAACTGTGAGGTGTATCTACAAGATTTTCCCATCAAACTGCGTAACCGCGTAAACTTCCGTGATTTATAATGTTCACAACAAAGTCCTATCTAACAGAAATTAAAAGTTATATCATTGTAGACTTTGTACAAGATAACAACATAGGTACCTCCATCTCACATATTCGTGCTAACTAAGCAGCTTACTTAATTTAAATGTGTCTCTAATTCTGGATAACATCTTAAAACTGAGAAAAGTGACTTATCTTAAATGACAATATAACTATAATATAAGTGTGGCTGACGTCAACACATAAATATACTAAAGCATAAAAAATATGTTTCTTTCAACCGCTTTAAATTAATAGGTAGCCTATGAGTTACTCTAATGTATAAGTATTGTTGTAAAGTTTTGTTAAAATCCATTCAGTATTTTTTGCGTGAAAATGTAATAAAAATCCATGCATAGGTACTCATAAACTTCCGCGTTTATAATATTAGTGAGATGTTTTTTATTATCTGTAATTCTGTAACTATACTTGGTAGAATTTAGGAACCAGTTCATTTTAATATACACTGCAGGCCCGCGACGACACATGCAGTTCATGTACAGATGGCGTTATGTACCGCCATCTGTACATGAACTATCGAACTACTACACTATATAAAGCATTATACAACGCCATCTATTATGTACAAAATTATTAAAATTGTAAGTTGTCGCACTTTTTACGTGAAACATTACACAAACAGTTATGTCTCGTGACGATTATACGATTATATTATATGCAGAAAAATGTAGAATGGATATCTCTAACATATAAACATTTCGTGTCACAGTGTTGTAACAAAACAGATTGGTTAAATTATTATGAAATCTTGTGTGTTCATTCAGTAGGTCTGAGAATAGGATGTAAGCTATTTTCCATTTCCCTAAATGATAAGAGTCAATTTATTTTATTTTCTAATATACTAGTATTTTTTTATTTTAATAATTTACTTAAATTTTATTTTAAAGTATCACCCTTCTATCATCAATTTAAATTTTTTAACAGCTATATTAGTAGCTACTATAATAATAATATTCTAATCTAGGCAATTAATAACTGATTAATTTATATAACAAAATAACGTTTCAGGCCAATTCCCAGCGCGCTTCCTAGTTCCTAAAACGAAGTAGAGCTTATGTTGTGGGTGCTAGATAACTAATATAAATATCATAGATATATTTTTTGTAAATATATACATAATATAGATAGAAAACTCCAAAACCGTATCGGAAATAAGGCGGCGGCGCGGCGTGCTAAACCGTTATACCACCGACCATTAAATGTAAACTTCTTCTCCTTATGTCTTTTATATTATAATTTAAACAATTTAAGTTTAATGGTGAACGTAATATAAATAAATTGGCTAGCTTGGTTATCTTTCTTTTTAATTTTATACTACAAATAATTAAAAAAGTTATAATGGGTTGTCCGTTTAAAGTTTTATTACTTTGATAGGCAGAATATTAATCGCACAATATTTGAAATGTCACTCGGACACATCAAGCTCTGCTGTTAAATATTATTAGAGAAATTATAGACTAAATTATAAGTATAGTGCATTTAGCAAAAAGTTTTCTAAAAGTACAGTTATCAAATTTTGATGATTATTTTACTTTTTTATTTTACAGAATAACTGAATACAAATATAGTCTCCGTATAAAATGATACAAATATAGTTGTATCATTTTAAAATATGATCCAACTATATTTGTTTCATATGATCATGGAGAGCTAATGATATACAGTAGTCTTAAAAAATAGATTTATAGCGAGGACTTGTTAAAAATATTTCCTTGATGTGATTGTACAACGCTGTATTGAAATGACAATTTTAGGTAATGATAATATGTGCCAAACTGTAATGAGTTAAAATTTATGTTTCGAAGAGTATGTTATTTTACTTTTATAATTTTTCTAAACTCTTTTTAATGGAATTATAATTTATAGTTTTAGTAATATCATTTAGTTATTACTAAAACTATAAATTATAATTCCATAAGAAAGAGAAATAATTATTAAATATTTTCTTAGTCGATTAAATACTATTTTAGTATAATAAATGGTATCCATTTATTATATAAAATATATTATAAACTGTTAATTATATCCTTCCTAATTAGGAAACAATACTTTTACATTGAAATGAAATATAATAAAAAAAAAAAAATAGTAATATTTAGAAACGAAATAGAATTGGAGCCGTCTTTATTAACTTCTACTATTAGCTTGGGTGTGACGCAATTAATATATTTTTATAATAACAAAATTCTATTTCGAATGGCTTTATTGTATATATTTAGTCAAGTATAATATTTTACAGAGTTACTAACTTTGTAATGGTATCATTGTGTGTCTTATACCATTCCAAAGATAATTTTTTGCTTATTTTAATTAGTTATATATAATAAGAAAATACCTAGAAACTCTTATAATAAAATTATAGTTGCAATTCTGTGCCAATGTAATAGTTACAGAGGCACAGAATTGCAACTAGCCAATTACACGTTTGCTTCCTCTGCTGTATTTAAAGATATCTTAGAACAAGAGGTTCTACCATTAAAAATGGAAAATACTTCTATATAACATTGTCCGATTTTGGTTTATTTGATGTAATATATGTATCGTATTAAATCATACGCACATTCAAAAATATTAAATATGGTATTGATGATCACACCCGGTAGCATTGTCACTAATGCTACCGGTATTAGTGACAATGCTACCGGGTGTGATCATCAATTCCATATAACCTTTCACAAGTTACCAATTTTAGTTACTTTCATTTAGCTTATTAATTATTATTTAACAATTAAATGAACAATGTAGCAAAACTCTACACCATTTATATTATTTTACGAAATTCTTGATTCGATTCGGTTAGGGGTCTGGTGATCTGTATTACACCTTACACCTATGACACACAGACCAACTTTAGCAGCAATTATTTGTAATAGTAATTTTGTATTGTATTATTATTTAATTATTATTATATTACATATTTGCTAGTGATATTTATTATTATTGCACGTAATTTATTACTATTATTGTATGTAAAAAGTACAAACCTATATTAAGGCTCAATCTGTATTTGATAACCTAGGAATCACACCTTTTATAATATTGTTTAAAAGAAATATTATTGTTTCCTAATTAGGAAGGATATAATTGACAGATTATAAATTATATTTTATACAATAAATGGAAACCATTTATTGTATTTCAGTACTATATTAAAATAGTATTAAATCTACTAAGAAAACATTCAATAATTATTTTTTGATCATTCAATTAACAAGCATACGGCCCATCTGATGCCACGGTTATTCTGTAAAATCAAATAAAAGTAAACTAATCAGCAAAACATGATAAATGTACTCTTAAAAAACATTTTGCTAAATGTTTCACTATACTTTTATTACCGTCTGTAATTTCTCTAATAATATTTAACAGCACAGCTAACGAATGATATTTCACGATTTGTGCGATGAATGTTTTACCTATCAAGGTAATCAAACTTGAAACTAACTACCTTTATATATTTTTAATTATTTATATTATAAAATGAAAAATAGAGATAACCAAGCTACCAATTTTATTTATATTGCGTTCACCATTAAACTTGAATATTTTAAATTACAATATGTAATACGAAATTATAGAATGAGAATCCACAACATCAGCTTTGCTTAGTTTTGGACTAGATAGCGCAGTGTGAAATGACCTGAAACGTTGTTTTGTCATAAAAATTAATCAGTTGTCGATTGCCTAGAGTAGAACATTATTATTGTACTAATATCGCTATAAAAAAATAGAGATTGATGATAAAGTATATATACTATAATATTATTTTAAAGTTATCAAACTTTAAAATAATATTATAGTATAGATTACATAATATCTGATTTATAAAATTAGATTAGTAGTTTAGAAGTTATGAGTTTACAGACAAAATTTATTATATATAATAGTAATATACAGTCCATAGATTTTCTTGTATTGAAAGGCATTGCATAAATAATACTTCTTCATGTTTCGGCCTCTAATGCAAGTCATATTTTTATCACTAATCCTACCGGAAATTTAGTTATGACAATTTATATTTCTAACTGACTCTCCGGTGATAAAAACACATTATACAAAATAAAGACAGTCAAGATGTCCACCACAATGTCAATAGCTAAAAATATCGAATACATCAAATAGTGAAGGTAAATACTATCATTCTGATAGTATTTACCTTCACTAATAATTAATCACCACATATGCAAAAATTCATAATGAATCCGAACCAAAGCGATATACGATGCACCATGTGCTTCTCAAGGTCGAAACCGTGTTAGTGCTTACGGAGAGTTCAAGTACGGTTATACTACTACAAAGTGTATAGATACGCTGAAAAATATTAAATAATATAATAATATTTGTTATTATTATTATTATTTAATATTTTTTGGTATAAGCAGATAATTAAATCACTAAAATTCCTTCAGAAACTCTGGGCCCAAAAGAACACATCAATTATAGTATTCTAAAATTGGAAATATTAAGACCAATAATTATATAGAATAAATGTAAGATTGCTTAATAATTGAAAATTAAAAGTATTAAATAGCGATCTATGTAAAATATTTCAACCTACAATTAAATGATATTAAATATTTATATAAATATAAATATTTAATATACAAATAAAAATATTATTATATATACTTCAGATAAGTAGCGATTAAATAATATAATATCTAAATTAAAATGTTTTTTGTAAGCTTATTTATTCATATATTTATTATAAATTATACAGTTTAAAATTTTAAATGTATAATTGAATTGAAGGCAAGTGTTCTTAGTCGCATAAAATAATTACTATTTTTAATAGCTACCAATACCTATATTCTATCCAAATATTAATAATAAAATTAAATAGAAATTTTCTTACTTTTAATGGCTTTTGTTCTAAACGTCAGGACTCGAACGGCGGGCACCGCGGTACAAACGCATTCATGCTTGCTCCACAGAATGCATTAGATTGAAAAATTGCCATGCCACCTTTTCCGCAGGCGCCATCTAGTGGCAAATGTTATTTTGCTCTGTGGCCGGAACAGTGCATACCTGCTAAATGTTCAAGCCAGACTAACTCTGGGTGAACCTTAGACAGTCTGTTCATAGGTACTATTTTTAAATTTAATATATAGGTTTAGCGAACAGACAGTTTCGGATATAAATGATAATTAATTGCATCCGACAAAAGTGACACCCAAAAAAAATTACAGCTCGGTTACATTACATATTTTTTTAAATCATTGGTAAATAAAAGTAGGTTATAGCTACATGTAACTTCATTCTGATCGTTAAGTGCAATGACCTACTGCATCCACTGCGCATGTTATTCAAAATAACGTACCTATTTATAAAATATTAATGGTTTTCCTCGCTGGTGATTTAAACTGTAATATAAATAGATATAAACTAAAATGTATTATACTATGTATTTAAAATAAAATAACATCTCGTTATTGACGACAAGATTCCATTGATATATTTCACGTATTAAGACTTTTTGTTCCATTCACTTTTAACTTTTTTGTTCGTGAGAAAGACATTAAATACTACATATTGTATTATACTAAAACTGTGGATATGTAGGTATGATATAGGTAGGATAATGTGGTCACACCTACATTAAAAAAATAAAAATTCCTACAAATCCATGTTTATCATTGCAATATATACCTACATATGTATATTAAATTAGTAATTAATTTTGGTTGGTAAATAAATTTCTTGTCAGAGAATAGTTTAATGAACATATATTCCCTTGTAATCATTTAACCATAATCACAATTGTTTGTGAATAATCAATTAAAAATATTAATTTGTTAAATCTAGACAATTTTATATCTTTTCAATGCGTTTTATAGTAGTACAAACGTACTTGAACTCTCCGCAGTGCACTGACACGGCTTCGTCCTTGAGAAGCACATGGCGCATCGTATAGCGTTCTGGCTCGGATTTACTAAGAAATTTTTGCATAAATGATGATTTATATGCACAAATTTCGTATACCTATGATTCTATACAGATAATAGGTCTAATATATCCCAATCCCAATGATATTCCCCCAAAAATTGTGTCGGTATGGCGTATTTTTTGACGTAAAATCAATAAAAAAATGGCACTTACCGCAATGTTTCTGGCAGTGTTTGTGAGGTATTTTTAGTGGCACTTTATGTATTCTTATATCTATTTAAGGCACTTTCTTGGTAAGATTACACGGTCACAAGTAAATTATAATATTAGGACGGCAATGGCGCCGGTCACTTTGCACCCGTATTTGAGGTAGTATGATGAACTTCACTTATTCACTTATTGCTTGATGAACCTTATATATATATATATATAAACTCACTTAACTAATCTCACTATAATGATTTATTACAAATTAAGTATATCCTAATAAATTATAATAACAAGAGTTTGTACAAACACCGAAACTTTAAGGCCTCCGTACATTAATTTTACGGAGTAATTGTGCTATATGTTGTATGGCGAAAATAAAAATGGTATACCGTTATATTAATAGAATTTCTATTTTTAACTTTACATTTTCTTAAGTTCTAACCACTCAACCAAAAATCTTCAAGGTAAACCGTTGCTCAAATTATTCTTTACGCTTGCGCTAAAAAGGCGGACCTCGCCCCTTCTTATGATGCTCAATGAGTGACGTCACGTGTACGCTGGGGTATGGTATTGTTGCGAGCGGCATCCCCCATGGCCGCGACATTCCAAACTGTACTATACCGCTCCATATAGAGTTGATCGTTGCCAGTTTCAGTTGAACAGACGCTAGTCGAATGTTTTTGATCCTATCTACTTATTTTAGTCATATCTTTAGGACTTCGCCTGTATAAATTTTGTAATAAAATAAATATGAAATAAAAAACAAGGATACTTTTATTTAAAGTAACTACATTGATACATTCTGTAAAAGTAGATAATAAAGAAAAATCTACTTTATCAAGTCTCGAAAGATATCTATTAATTAATTTAATTCGCTTTTGGAGAATTCCATACATAATATGAATTCTGTATTATTTATAAATAATATGGTTAATTCAAAAACTACATAAATCAAATCGAAATGATCTGACTCTATATTACGCCCAGTTATATATATAATCGTATTGAGCACTAGGGATGCCAAACGTATCGCGATTCTCATACAAATATGTATCACTTTCAATTGTGTATATTGTACTAACAAAAAAATATTAAAATAAAATATATCGTGCCCTGCTTCTTTTCAATAAGGTCTTAGATAGGAACTAAAGTAGTTATTTGATCCCGTAGAATACCTACCAAAGCATACGTTGTCAAAATCAGCAACATATGTATTTAAAAGCAAAATATATAAAATATACACAAAATTATATATTGGAATTTATGAGGACAGAAATAACCATCCTTATGGAAGGCAAATTGTTATATTTATATTATATACTTTACAGTTATTTACAGGGGTCTAGGCTCCGAATATGATTTTGTCCCATTCGGTGTCGAGACCCTTGGTCCATGAGGTCCTAGCGCTATAAGACTTTTCAAGGAACTAACAAAAATGTTTATCGACATCACAGAAGACCGAAGAGCTAGCAGCTACCTGGCACAAAGAATTAGTCTAGCCATTAAAGGACGCTGCCAGTATCTTCGGAACCTTGCCTAAAGGGACTTCTTTTAATAATATATTTTAATTATTATATTATACTTTCCAAGGTTTTTAATTTTAGGTTCTTAGTTGTATAATTATTAATTAAATAACCATCCTTATTGTATACATATATATTATATGTCTAATATAGATATCTGTGACGTGAACTGTATGAACTGGTTTAAAATGAGACACGTTCTTAGGTGTATATCTATATATGTCTGCTTTTAGAGGAAATGCTATACAAAGAACATGGCATTAGAAAAACAATTAGTATCAAGAAAAAATAACATAATGTCAAATAATACAATAAAAATGCATAAGAAACTGTCTAAAGGTGCCTTCGGTAATATGTCCACGTAGAAGGGAGTGTGAATAATTTCCTAGCACCATAGATATGGTGTGACAGATGACAACCCTTAACGCACTGTAAGGTTACTAACCCTGCGCTGCACTGAAGGGTCATGAGACCGTCTGGCGCACGGTGTCAGGTCACGCCTCGACCGGGATGGGCCGCCGGTAGCGAGGATTGAAGATGGCCTGCGCGTTCAGATAACGATCAATCATTTTCTAATTCCAGCCTCCAGGGACTTCTTTTGCGCGTACTGTATCACGACTTGATACGGATGGGGTAGTCGGAGGCATTGTCAAATATTTATTTAAAATATAAATATATGACTATAATTAATTTAATATTTAGTATAACTGTAGACAATATTAAATATAAATAATATTAATAAATCCTTAATTTAACAACAGAATTTAACAATAAACAAAAGAGTATATACGCACTAGGGTATATAGGTGTATATATATTCTTTTTTTTTATTGTTAAATATATATACTCTTTTGCTTATAAAGTTTTAGCCTATATTATTGTGGTGAAAAGTTTCATCAAAATCCGTTGAGTAATTTTTTACAGTTTGCAGTAACAAACATCCACTCATCCATACATACAAACCATTGACATTTATAATATTAGTAAGACATGTATGTCAAATACAAGATACATGGTGCGTGTAATGTTCAATTATTGATTTAATCAATTTTTTATGCAAACATAATATTGTTATTTTGCACTCTTTCTTTATATAATCCAGTAGAAGGCAAAATTTCGTACTCCTCCGGCCGCGTGATTTTTGTAAAAAGGGTTACAATGTTTTCGCTTCTCTTCTATATAGGGTTACTGGAAACTCGAAGTATTCCCATCACGACGAGATAGACGATCTCAAATGCAATAATTTTGATCCTATATATGTTTGACCGAAAGTTAATGGTTTTCGAGTTAAACTGTATTTTGTGATTTTAAAATTCAGAATAACTCGAATTCAGCGTCTTTACAACAAATGTCTTTCTGTCTAATTAAAAAAAACTCACAAAATACCCATGAACGCTTAATAAGTAGGTAATAGCTGTAACTACAAACGTTTTTTTTTATAAATTAAACGTTAAACGTTAACGGAAATTTTCCAAAAAGTCTTCGTCAGTGAAAATTTCCACCCTATTTTGCATCAAGTGGCAAAATTATGAATTAGCCCTATTGTTTTGGAGCTTGCAATGATGGATCAATCACGAGAAATAATTATTGTTGCGGGATGGTAATACTGATAATGAATTGACCTAACATATATTGTAATAGTGATTTTATTTATTTATTTTATTTAAACTTTAATGCAGAAATACCATTCATTAAAACTTTAACGCACATATAAAGGTGCACATGAGGTATTTTATATTATATTCTAAATAACAATAATAATATGTAAGAACGGTTTGTGTAGTGGTTAATATATAATATTGAGATTATCTCACTGGCTTTAATTAATAGTAAGTATTGCTGATACGATTGTTTCGAAGTAATTAGGTAAGTGTGTACTATAGACAGATAAAAATACACACAGATTTAAAATTATAGAATTTAGAAAACACATATAGATATACCTTCACATCTGTTATGCCTAATGGTGTTAATCAGAAATATAAACTGTTATAGAAAGCCTTTTTTTGACGTTATCCAGATTTGAATTCATGTTCTTTTTGTCTGTGTTAGATATTAGAGTGGTATACCATTAGTTTATATGCTATCTTAGGTACATAGGTATTCATTTGTTGCAAATAAGGCAAGATCCAATTTTCAAACTTATAGAAAAAAACTGGTTTAACAAAAAAACATCAATATAGAAAATCTACTCTAAGTTGTTTACTTAAAATGTATTTTAAATATTTATATATAATTGAGTTAATCCATGATTCTACCGGGTATACGATATAACTAAACTCATTACACAAAACAGAATAAAAAATAAAGTTGACGTTACAAAACAATTTGATGTACATATTTCAATTCTGCAATATTTTCAATAATTTCAATAGGAAATAATAAAAAAATTAACTTAGACTACAAATATTTAATTGAATTATGTTATTTGCTGTTAGGGTAAGTAACTTTTTATACTACATCTACGTAGTCCATGAACTCTATTTTATTTATAGCAGATAATAATATACATATATATATATAATATTTTTGTTAGTATCTACTAACGAAAATATCATTCTGACCATATACTAAGCTTATATATTTTTTAATAAACATTCTATCATACACCATTAACAGGTACCTGTATTATACGTTTGGAAAATACATAAAAAATATCAGACGTTCATGTACATACTACGTCATAAATATTCATAACACTGGAAAGATTTTCAGTAATGGGACCTAATCTGACATAGTAACTACATTGCTATGGATATAATTATAGCAATGTTTTTACCACGTTAGATTACGTTAATGCTAATTCTAAACCAATGACATCAAATCCTGCTGTATTCACCACTGATATGACTTTATACTACATCCAACATCATACCACACTATTGTCGAGCGATTATGTATTTACTGTTATAAGAATAATAATAGTAATAGACGTTTAGGGCCATCGAACCTAAGCTAAGCAGAGCTCCTGTTATGGCTACTAGACAACTAATATAAATACATGGAAACCTTTTTTTTCACAAAGACATAAGGTAATAATCATAGAAAACACCTAGAATGATATAAAGAATAATACAAATATTCGCAACGTATGAGGAATCGAACCCGCGACCAACAGAGTTAAAGCGGTGGACTAACAACTGATCATATATATCAAAGAAGTAATCCGATACAATTTCTCACACAATAAGAAAATTAAAAAATACTATACAATACAAAACAGTTAACACGACTCAAAGGAGGCGTCCACCTTCTCTGATCTCTAAATGCCAAAGCTATGATAGAAATTGTAAAATTTCTATCATAGCCTTTGTATCTTTTCCTCTTTTGTCCGTAAAAATACAATACGACGCCAGCATTTAATATAGTTATTACATCCTTTCAGACATTTTTCAAAGCCTCCGCACAACTTTGTAAAAAGAAATCTCTTACTAGACGTGAGTAATAAATGTACATTTGTACTAGTATATCGTAATTAATCCTTGTAATTTTATCATTCACTTATATTCCTCATATATTTACTTTGAAGCATACATAATAACAATCTTGTTGGTTACGCCACACTACAGCGATTGACAGTCGATAGTATCAAACCAGTAAATTTTAAAAATATATTCATTTTTTTCGTAATTGCAGTGTCAAACAAGCTGACGACCACCTGATAGTATGTGGTAACCTTCGTTTACATTACGTTATCATGTGACGCCTGCGATACTACTTATGTATATTAAATGGTTTTTTGTGCAATGAGAAGTATAATCAGTAAATCAATTTAATGAATGTATAATTAAAAATATTTTTATAAATATTTACTTATATAGTTTTTATTAGATATACGCACACGAATCATCCATTCCATTTGCCGGCTCTTCGTTATATGTCTTTTTTGTCCGAGTTAGGTACTGTTCAAAGGACGCCATCTTGTGCCACTCGAAAAACCAGAAGTGATTATATTCTCAATCTAGATCCAAATTAAGCTATACAAAGCTTGTATTATAGGTACTTGATAACTGATACAAATACATAGATATAACATCGGAAGTAAGTGTGCTAGACCACCGAGGCCTTCAAAGAAGATAATTATAAAGATAATATATATTAAGCCGCCATTATAAAGAATATATTAATATTAGAATATACTTATACCAATCTTGGAATATATAAACTCCGAAGTCTACTGTGGGTTCTACAATTCTAGGTGTTGGTAGGATTAAATTTAAGTATGTTCAGTCGCCCCCAATTCTCCGATTGGGGGCGACTGAACATACATAATTCTCTCTGGGTAATCCCGAATTACAAGCTGTTCGCGGTTTGTCACCATAACTGAAAGAGGGATATTAATAAGCGTCTACGGCCCATATGTAGTAAGCGTCCCCCCACATTTACGTTACATCTTATATAACAGGATTAAATTATTAACTTACAACATAATTAATTTATTAACTTAATCATTATATTCAGACTACTTTGTCTAACGATATATATAGTTCAGTTGTATGAGTATTCTTCTTTTCGGATTGGGCCAAGCCTTGCATATTCGCTAACTAATGTGCCTGTATCTGGTAAGCATGTATGTAGATATATCACATATTTGATTTACAAGCATGCAGTACAAGGGAGGGGCTATGAGGGGGCTGGAAAATCGACACGCGTGGTAAAGACTATAATATGCAATTGGTGATGCCAGATTGAGTTCTCCCTAAAATTAGAAGGATTTTGTAGGTGACGATATAAATTTAGTGGGAAGACGAAAAAGTACACAATGTTTTAGCAAAAAATGATCTATAGCAAAAAATGAGGACGAAATCTGGTATCTCAAGAAAAATAAGAGAGAGACTCGAGACTAAAAAACAATAATACAAAATTGATTAGACAAAAATAAGAAGGGCAGCATTAATTTATTCGTGAGATGATTACTACTGATGCAGAAATTATTTATAACATTTTTATTTATTTTTTTAATATACTGAATTTCGGGGCGATTTTGGGCAATCTGACAACACAGCTTGTAATGTATACACAGAATACCTATAACTGTCATACGCTGTTTCACAGACATGTGTATCTCTACCTTATCGAACGTAAATTTGTGTGTGTGTGACCTGTCTGAGGCTATCCATCGATTCGTCGCGTTTTAGTTTACTTTGTGAGCTATGTGCCGAATTGAAACTTGAGAGTACCATTAAAATTACCGAATATAAACTTATACTGCTGGTTGCTTGCTGCGCAAAAATTACAATATTTACAATGCTGAAAAAAGATTATTCATGTAGGACATTTTAACCGTTTATGAACGTGATGTTTTTTTAATTGTCCAGTCTATAGATTCAGATCAGAAGAACTGGCATGAAACTTAACTGAACTCAAATAGTATTTATTGTATTCAATAATATTTATAAATATTCAGATATCTATTTAAAATTAGGTTAAAAGCTATATTTAATAGGATTGTTTATAATGAAATCATCGATTCTGGTACACACATTACTATAAAATCTTCTGTTTCACCGTCAATATATCAAGAATCAATCTCGTAAAGTCATTGTAAGACCAACTAGAACTGTGAAGTAGTTGTTGGGCAATTAAAGGGATTGATAGTCTTGTGGGTCCAAATTTATATGACGTATTTCTAATAAGTATGGGAATACTAGGCACAGTTATCACTATTTCTACCTAATATATCACTAAAGAAATATCTAAATCTATAATAAAAAAATAAAAATAATCTAAATATAATCCTGATAAATAAGTACAGACTAATTTCTTCTGTGCTAATAGCGACCTGCCTGGCATCGCACTAGTTTTTAACAAAAAAATATATTTTTTATATTCTAAGCACATATATATATATTCCCTTCGATATTGATGTCCTCTATAAAATTGTAGTACATCCCTTTGGTCTATTGTCAATAGTTTCCATAACATACGCGATATAAGGATTTTTTATATTACTTTTCACACGTTAAATTACAGTTATCATACGTACCTAACTTTTTTGAAAATATTCGATGGCCGATATCCATTAGGGACAAAATAAGATTCTGATGGTATTCTTTTTAAGTGCAAATAAGTAATAACATTTTTCCTTTTTATAATATTAGTATAGATTCATACAGTTATGCAACTCAATAAATTTTAATTACAGAATCCCTGCATATTAATTGAAGGAGTTTTTATGTATATATATTTACAGTAAGTACACGATGTGTATGCTATGTTTTTTTATATATGTATGTCAGATTTTTCATAAAACGAGGTAAATAAAATATTACATTGGTAGATAAAAAACAAACAAATAAGTAAAAATTAAAAAAAGAATTTGAATATATGTATTGCTATAATTCATGTAATACAATGATGTTATGAAGGCTATTATTTAGTAGTTAAATTTATTCAGATCATCTTCACTTGTTGTGATGTTCTTTATTCTGAAACGGCTTCGGTGGTCTAGCGGTTTACCATAACGTTTTACTTCCGATGATCGCAGGTTCGATTTCTCGCACGGTGTAAACATTGTATTCATGACTATGACTGTATGTATCGGTCTGCTTGTTTTCTATTGATATTGTGTATGTATTTACAAAAAAAGTCTAAGTATTTATTTTAGTTGTCTAGTACTTACCCATAACACAAGTTCGTGGGACTAGATGGCGCTGTGTTGTGTCCAGGATTATTTATTTATTACATTCTTTTATTATTTATATAATTCTTAATAATCAGCAAAGAGCATGTGGCACTCTACAAAACGTAAACACCATAACCAGGGAATGTAGTCAATAATATGTTATTGTTTAAAAATTGTAGTGCAACATCGCTCGAAGTGTTACGTGATCAATCATCACTGCCATGATGTTCTCATCATCGGAGCTGGAGGCGGTGGTCTCCGGGTGGCTGTCGGTCTGGCTGAGCAGCAGTTCTCGGTCGCCCTCATCACCAAGGTGTTCCCCACGAGGTCGCATACCATTGCAGCACAGGGAGGCATGAACGCAGCCATAGGTGTGTATCTTCTTACTATATTCATAATATTATAAATGCGGAAGTTTGTCAGTGTGAATTGATGGATGGATGTTTGTCACTCTGTCACGCATTATCATAGCGTAATGGTTTACCACGTCGAGTGATATCAAAAAGGCCGTCAAATTTATACGACAATGTATAAACGTAATATAAACATCACATTAAAAACTATTTTGGAGAGTATATCAAATATCATTAATATCATCAATATAAAAATTGATATATTTATATTGATGTCTGACTCTCTAATGAAGAAAACAGCGACTACAATATTAAAAATTAATCCGAGAGAAGGATTAATTTTTACTCTGCCATATTGGATTCAAATAGAATCAAAAGAAATATGGGCATGTCGCGTATTGTTTTCATATCCGGCTTAATGGTTGTCACGATTTGTTTTTACTGCGATAATTGACATTGTTGTAATGAAATACAGTAATTAAAGAATACATGCTATATGTTACAAAAATTGTGATATAAATTTGTGTTTTCTACAATGTCCATCAACAACTAAATGATTATGAAATACGACGTTGTTCCGTAATAAGTATCAATTATACCATAGACATGTCCAAATTTCGCATCGAATATATGAGTTCAAAGTGGCAATCAATTGAAAGACTCAATTAAAAAATTATACGTCCATAAATTGAAAAGCACATTTTATCCAATTGGCAATATCAATTACTAGATTACTCGATACTTCGTGTCAGTCACTATAATGAAAAGAGCGCGAATGAATTTTATTACGAGTTACACATACTCACACATCGACACTGTTGCATCGGTTTTAGAAATAATAATTTATTCTATATCGGAACTCTATTTGTACATTATTCAGGTATATTCGTTATATTATATTAATACGTATATATATAAAACACAATTACTATTAAATGTTATAAAACGAAACGAAACGAATACGAAAATTTACGAAGTTTACGAAATTTCATTCAATAAATTATAGTTTATATGGTGAAGGAGTGCAGATAGAAAATAAGTTTAATCAATTAAAAAAACATTACACACACTGTCCTGTATTTGACCCGCACAGGCATATACTCTTTTATTTATTGTTATTGTTACACTCTGTGGTCAAATTGAGGAAAGTAATATTATTTGTCTATAGTCAGTCAGTGATTGCCTAGTGGTGAAATTCGATTAATCTATCCATACAAAATTAACAGAAGTGTGTCTAAACTTTGGCACTTTCACACTTGATAATATAACAAAGCGATAAAACATTCAAATCGGCCAAGCCATTTTTAAGTTTGAGCGAGAATAACGAACAGCAATTGATTTTTGTATATATAGACCAGTTGACCTGGCTGCATTTTGTATCGTCTACGAGTATTGTGAGCAGGTCGGAGTTAATTACCACTTTTGATCATCGTTATTAGTAATCCTAAGAAATAGTTTATAAAAGAAAATTCTTTATTCAATTGAAAATAAATTTAAACAGTTTTAATTAGTCGTATTTATTTTTTTAAGCTACAGCTCATTAAGAAATCTGTCTCATAACAAAAAGAACGAGCAAAGAAACTTGTGTTCTGCTAATACATGAATTAATTTGCGTGGCTACCTCAGTCTTTCAATATTTCAGTAGCCAAACAGCTCGCTTTGTACAATGTATACAGTGAGAAAAGGAGAAGCATTACAGCAGACGAGGCATAACATTTCAGTCCTCGGAATGATAAGCCATGAGCGGTATCATGGGCATCACAGGAAACGTGATATCAATAGTGCTGATCATGCATATGTAGCTGTGTGTGTCAGCTTGTTTTTCATTATAATTAGTTTTTTTATATATTTAACTTATTTTCATTAATAAATAAAAAGAATTTGTAAATGATAGGTTGCTATATCACTACAAAAGTTAGCTATTGAAGGTAAAACGCAGTAATTATTATTATTATAAAAAAAAATATGTAAAGAAATTTAGAGCTCTTATGTCTTCTAAAATCATCACTGTATTAGAAAGAAACAAGTATTTTCAAGTCTGTCTAGCCGTTTCAGAGTTTTAACGAGACTATTGGGCAGCAATTGATTTTTATGTAAGACTCATTGGAAGTAGATGACACTATTACTATTACGATCTCGGTGGTCTAGCAATTTATCATATTGCCTTATTTGCGATGGTCGCAGGTTCAGTTCCTCGCAATAGCCTTGTCACGACTGTTGACAGTGGAGAGAGATATATAATTTGACACATAAATGTTTTTGTGTTAGATTAGAACCCACAGCCTCTAGCGTGTAAGTGGAGATAGTTTACCTAGGCTACTAAGCAAGCTCGCTATTCTATTTTATTATTACATGCTTATATATATTATCTAAACCCTATGTTGAATACAATACTATGTCGAAAACAAATAGTTAAATATGCAATTGCATGCAATTTTAATTATGCTACGTCGAAATAACTGGTTAATTCGCAAGTTATATGTAAAAATTATAACGTTAGCTTTATTGCAATTGAAACAGTCGTAACGATTTCCGAGTATTTGCTATCCATGATAAAAATCCATTAATTGAAATATACCCAAAGTTTTTTAGGGCAGAATTTGTAATAAAAATTCATACTCACGTTATGTCAACAGGAACGTTTTAGTGGAACTTTGTTTAGAGATTCGACAACCTTTTATTGTTCATTTATATGTTGGTAAGCACCTCAGCTACAGTTTCGCAAAGTGCAATTTCACGAGGGGCGTGGTTTCGGTCCCCGTACAATACAAATATTTGTATGTATGAGTATAACTATTTGTATGGGTCTGTGTATGGTGATGTTGATATTCACTATAATAATCATATAGTAATTACTGTTTTTCTTCAAGAATTTATCCTGATGGTTTTCAAGGAAAACCGCGTGGAGTTCCCCTGACATGGTAAATTGCAAGCAATGGGGACATCAGTCCACTATTAACAATCCCGTTTCCCCCTAAAAATGTGTGATACGTTACTTCATAATGTGCTGCCATATGCTTTTATGTATATAGGCGATGGTTACCACTTATCATTAGGAGAGTCAGATAACTTGTTTGCCATTATATTAACAAAAAAATTAAGAGTTTGTTGCCCTACGCACTACGTGTTGTTGATTAACTACAATACGGACTTTGTTTAAATCTAGTCATAATTAACCATTGAAGAGACATAACATTCCTAAGGTCGTCACTCTATAGCGTGGGCGACAGTTGATAAACATTTTCATACTAAATTTCAAAGTACAAGGAATAGAAATGAATAAAATCCAGTCTGAAATGTAAAAAAGAAAATGAACAAGCAGAAAAATAAGATACTTAATATAACGAGTCATAACAATAATGATACCTAAAACAATATATAACGCTGTGAAATCGCCCTATTTCTCTCAGTAAATATTCTTTCTGCTGTCATAATTATGATTATTACATTAATAATTATGATATACTAACAATTATATATTATTAATATAATAATAATTGCATAATTGCTGTGTATATTATATATAATGTATATATTTATAATATGTATACGTATTTTATATATTAATATTATTAATGTTTCTTCTACTCCATCATGCGCCATCCACCAGCTTCTGTCTTTTCTCCTCTACCCAAAGGGTGTCTGGAAGATATCGCATAAGCGATAAGACCGCTTTTTGTACCCATATTCTAAATATTGTTTTCTTTTATATATATATATTTTTTGTTATTATGGTGCAATAAAGAATAATAAATAAATAAATATAAATTTTATGTTATATACCTACGTGATTTTAAATCTGGCAGACACAAAAAGATTTTTATGATGTGACTAACTTTAAAGTGATGAAATTAAAAAAACTAACTAAAATTCTTAATTAATCCGAGAGACACCAATAGGTTCGCCCCCACCATATTAGGTCAAAATATAGCAATCCAAAAGTGGGTTGACAATGTCACTCACACAACTCACCCATACACACAAAGTAAAATTTTAATGTCGCTCGGAGTTGAACTCACGACCACTTGGGCATAATTCAGGATAGTTAACCACTTTACGACGCTCACTTCCAGATAACGAAGTTTGTGTACATTTAATCAGTAAATAGATATTACTCATTTCAGAGATATGTTTATTCTTCAGATTATCTGAAAAAGAAAACAAAATTCTTTTTAATATATATGAGCCAACTGTACATAAAACTATTAAAAAAATTATAACAAGAATACTTTCCAAAGTAACTAAGTGACTAATAACAACAACAACAACAACTTTGTACTCACAAGAAAGTAAAAGAAAAATATTATTTCAGTTTTTATTTTCTTACGGTATGTATAATTATTTCTAATTGAGGTTCAATACTGTCCTTTTTTCTGATTTAAAAGTGCCTATATTAAGTTTATTTAAATAAAAATTTCTATTCGATTTTATTCTGAAATATATCGCAATTGGTGATAGACAGACGATCAAAGTTGAATATATAAGTTTTCCGTTTTACCAATGTTGTAGGGAACCCTAAGAAATATACATACTTTACTTAACGTCGACTACTAACTTACAATTACTTGGCTTAAAGTTGCTACCCTTATACAGGCTAAGGGAAGCAAAGTAAGTTACAGTACACGTGTAGTGATTGTGTCTACACTGGTGCATATGAGCTTAAGGCTACATATCCCCGATCCCTCTCCATACAAAACGTGTTACTAACAACATTTATACGATGAAATTTTGACTATAGGATAAGGCAACTAATACCACATTTCACAGTAGACTATTTCCCAACGTTTGTGCCATACCCCACCTAATATAAAATAGGAAATTGTTAATTAAACAGTAACTAATTTTTCAAAACATTTAATAAAAAAAATATTTCATATAATTTCGCATTTCATATAATTTTAATAAAGAGTCCATTTTAGAATTGTCCCCCTTAACAAACAAATTACACTTCTGTGGGGCGTCGGCGTTGGAGAACACTGTACTAGACAGATTGTATTTAACTGTTAACTATATATCGTCGGTAAAGCAATGCAATATAAGGGCGCCAAAACCGCGTAGCTTAATTACAGGTATATTTTTGTTTAATTTAGATTGTTTGATCTATGTTTGAATCCCCCTATGTTTGATAAATATATTGAAATTTTAGTAAACACATAATTAAAAGGGTATTTAAAAATGGTCAGCATTGAAACGGTTATACAAGATTTTTTTTAGAATTACACTTAACTGAATAAACCCGAATGTAGCCAAAAAACCTATCTTTAGCCCATTCCTATGAACAATTATAAGAATTTGAAAAATTAGTAGAATATTCGAATATTAATGAAATTTCAGAATAATAAAAATATTTACTGTAATAATATCAGAGTAAGCCAATGTAGAGCGGAACGTTTTTGGGAACATTTCGATTGACGGTATTGGTTTTGTTCGTATAAGGGGAGATGTAAAATCTCTGAATAGATATAAAACAAGTATTGAAGAATTCCTACATTCCTTCTTTTATTGCGCGGATACACTCCTCTTAAATACATAAATTAATTCTCAGACTCGTGTAGACACACATTTGTAATATGAGGTTTAAAATTATAGCCTTTGAATGAATAGGGCTTGATACAAACGCTTGGTGGCTTGATTATGTAATGCTGTACGAACAATTCTCATTAAAAACAGATTGCGATATTGTAGATGCAGTTACAAGGTTTTCAGTTCGCAGTTGTAAGAGTGAAGCGGAAAATAGTATTATACTTTGCAGCACAAAGACTAAAGACAATCGATTTCTATACAATAATTTGTTGCACTGTTCTTTAAAAATATAATCAGTACTGCAACGCATAAATTAATGACATAATTAGTTATTACAGGCACAGTAGCAAAATAAACACGTAGATTATAACTTCTTTTATATTTTTATGTACGTATATAGATATTATTCTCCTTAAGTGTTTTTATACAAAACAGAACTGAACACAATGTTTCTTTTGTTTGAAAGTTTATTTTATGCCGCCCTCGTAACCATTCGTGGCTTGATTGACTACGAAATATGGGTAATAAATATAACCTTAAAATGTGGACTATATCCACAGCTCATAGGCTCATCCGGCTTGAAGAACCAAACTAATGTTTTTATTATCTCCAATCGACACTCATCTTACTACAGAATAACAATATTGTTTTTTTTATTTTTAATTAACTTCAACAAGTACAATTCATTCGTTATACTAGAGAATGGGTGCTACTCGTAGGAAAGAATAAGAGTTGAGTTTCTTGTCTGTTTTTCTAAGACAACTTTAGGAACGTTTGGAGTAAAATTAGCGAGATTCTTTTGTCATCAGTAGCGGACTACTGTTTGAGTTTTTAATTAAGAATCCAATATCTATGTATCTAAGATATTGTGATAGTATATCTGTCTCGCGCGGTCGTCCCCCGCTTCCCTCCCAGACCGAGATTTCTGTGCCGGTCGTGCCTCTCCCACGCCGTTCGCAAGGGGATGTTTCATTCTAAGGTAAGTCAGAGCGTCTAGCGACGCTGCTTATATGAAATCGGATAGAACTAAAAAAATTACTGTCTGTGTTATGTATTTAAGTCTCAGATAATTGATAGATTTGGCTGATTAATTGTTTTTGGTTATTTGTCGCGAACTTTATCCCTGCACAAAATGAAGACATGTCTTTATAGTCTGTATGTACTTACTGTTTTAGTTTTTAATTTTATATACCTACCTACTATATATACTACCAAGGTAGACTAATGTATAGGCTAACGTCGGCTATATCCATGACAAAGGACTTAGATGTCATACTTCTTGTTCTGTAATTTCACTACAAGAGATAAGAGGCATTGTATGATAGTCCTCCGGTATGGCAGTGTTTCATACACTGCCATACCGGTACACCGACGGCACGCTATATCCATGGTTCATCTATACATAAATAGAATAATGACCTTTCTAATTAATGAAGATAAAAGTACATAAGTGTGTACTACAATATAATACATATATTATGTATAATTATAATGTATAATAATATGCATAAAATATGTCTATTATACACTTTCTAAAATCGACAACAGAAGCCGAAGACTATTTATAAATCCTATATACAAAAAAACAGCATAAGATTGTTCAGTTTATTTACATAAAATTTCAATTACATTAAAGAAAATAAAATATATCATGTTGTTATTTAAAAAAAATGTTGTTAATATCTAATCAGTGATTTCACGCGGTCAGTTCTAATTTTTAAATATATTCTTCGACTAATTTC
Organism: Achroia grisella; assembly: GCF_030625045.1. Classification (NCBI taxonomy): domain Eukaryota; kingdom Metazoa; phylum Arthropoda; class Insecta; order Lepidoptera; family Pyralidae; genus Achroia; species Achroia grisella. The sequence continues at coordinate 7,136,657 of NW_026713051.1, forward strand.
TGCCTTAAGCGTCTTACCATGATGTGGTAGAAATAAAACTGACAGAATAAAAATGCGTGTATAAAATTTATTTCATTACTCAGTATTTTTAATCTAAACAATGCGATTTGCCAACAGGCAGCATGCACGAAGATAAATGGCAATGGCATTTCTACGACACGGTCAAAGGTTCGGATTGGCTCGGAGATCAGGTATCGCATTTACATTATTTTCCCAATACAAATGGAATTTTCGCAAAATTTAATCCAGATTTTCACGGAAAAAGTGATGGCTGCACTCACCGAGGCTTAGGACTCAAACTTGCAATTTTCAAAGTAATAGCTTTAACGTATCAGTAACGTCTGTCCTTATATTCGTTAAACCAAAATTTATACCTGCAGTAGGTATATGTTATAGACAGCATTGAAATATTATTATAGAGAAAAAAATTGTGTTTTGTTTGTAATAAAATAGATAAATAAGTACCTAGTAGAAACATCATAGAAATCACTTAAATAATTGAATATGTCGTATTTCTAAACACATAATGAGCTATTATAAACTTTGTCGTTATGAAATAACGGATCGGGGTATATATTAATTTATTATAATAATAACTCTGGACAATTAACTATGCACGATACAGTTTCAAGTTAACCAGAGCTTGTGTTATGGGTAGTAGACAACTGATACTTAGACATATTTTTGTAAATACATAATATACTCAAAATACCCACACTGTGAGGGAAGTGAGGAGTACTAAACCTCTGAACAATCGAAGTTATTACTTTGAGTCCCCTGTTGCTATATCTCATATTATACAGAAAGCTAGCGTATTGTTTATATTAGACTTGATGTGTAGGTATATGGATTAGTACGAAAGCTTATTTATTCGTATAAAATCAATCTTTGTCTACAAGTGTATGATATAATGTCTAGTACCTTCTTTCTCTATGTAAATAATCTACATAAGTCTGTAAGATACATCTTTTTTTTCTTAAGGTCACACATCATCCCGGATATGAGGCTATTTCCAGGCTGGTTATTGTATATACAAACTAATTCTTTATTACGACCTATATTTAGTACCTTATCCAATTTTCTTATTTTTCCTTTTTTATTATTTGCTATATTACAGTTTGTATTCTAAATAGATTTATTTACTATTTTCTTTTGCTTTCCTCTGAATCACTATTTTACAGTACTCTATGAATTTTCCTCTTTGGTTCCAATTCGCTACTATTTCTTTATAATTTTCCTCCTTCACTTTAATAACAATTTCAATTTCCAGTCTTAATCTTAGCTTGTCAAAGCGAGGGCAGTGGGTAATTAGGTGCTGTATAGATTGTGACGATCGCGACACCGCGCCGTGACCTCACGGCACCAAAAATGGTGTAGATATACCACAAACCCGCCGTGTCACGTGAACAGTTGTAAGACACTGGTTAGAGGGATAATTGTTTATCTGTGCGTAATCAGTAATTATAAGTTATTTCCCCGCTATCTACCACTGGTTCTCTGCCAGCATATTCCATTAGGGCATGCACGATTCCATAAAAGATAATCTACTTACGTTGTAACAAACAAATACCTGTTTGCAAAACCCATTTGATGTATTTGGATCGGACGTGGCGAGACTAGCCCATCTACAATATCTGTCGGATTAATTTTGTTAGTTTTTCGTGCTTTTATCACCGGTTCCGTGATCAAAAACAATACACACATTTTTTCAGTGTAAATCAAATTTGAATTCACGAGTATCAGTATTTAAATCATTGCAATGAACAAGTACGCCGGTGCAGTTTTTTTTATTAGGAATAGTAAACAAACGTGAACATGACTTTGTAGCTCACATAAATATTAATGAACTTATTTCTCATTAAAATTGTTTGCTACATCAGACTACGTATAGTCGGCTTCATAAAAACATGTGTCAATTATAATTGTATTATACTTAAAACTTAATTATTAACCCCTGAAGAAACAAGATAGGTATGTGTGAGTTTGACGTCCGCGTATTCATAACCCCTAAACGAATGAACCCAGGTGACCATGGCTGACGAAATCGAGGTGGGTTTTGGCTATTCTAGAATTTATGGATATGGTCAGGGTAATTTTTTCTTTTTAAGTTTCTTTTTGTATTGGGGATCTCCAAACATTTATAAATTCATTTATGTCGATTTATCTGTTACGTAAGCAAGTATTGCAACATATTAAGTAAATAATGTATACAAATAAAATGTACAGACTCCACTAAGATTTTTCTAATCCTAAACTAAGCAGATTATGTAGTTCAAATATATCTAATAAAAATATACATTTTACATTGTACACAGAGCATAATCAGATTTATGCAACATGAGTTTATGTATTGCGGGACTAAAACTCGGTACAATGTGTCATAGTGCTATACCATCAACATTTTTTTTATAGTATAGGAGACAAATAACCTTGTGTGTCACTTGAAAAGTGATTAACACCACACACCCGCGCGTGAAAAACACCCGCAACTGAAAGAATTGTATTCATGTTGACGATCTTTTAAGAAAGTATAAGCTCTTTTAACCTTAAAAGTTTTAGAGTATCATATCACTTCAAAAATACTATTCCGGGATATTGAGTCCACAATGTGGTTGTCCGTGGCAAAAAGTTACTGGAAAGGCGCTTGGTGTAGCACATTCAGATTATCAAAATTATATTTTAGTTACTGACGGCTATTTTCATTCAAATATTTTAGTGCATGACAGAGAGAGAAACAAAACACTAAATCTTTCAATGTGTGGGAACCTTTGCTAACAAAATCTGGCCTTTATAATAGGGTACAATATACTCAGTTTTATTGTACGTTGAAATTCATTTTTATTTGCTAGTGCTTACAGTGCGTATTTATTTGCCATAGTAACCCTATGTCGTTGCAGTGCTTGCGAAGGTCTCTTCTCATAAGGGGAGCTTGTCATAAGCTTAGTATTACACCAGGATGTCCAACATGAATTATTATTTTTTCGGGATTAATAACATGAATTTATTTTGCATTACTGAATTTCCATTCTCGCTTCTATGCCTCTCGAGATTGTTTTTTAATAGTTGATTATAACCACCAATCGAGCAATAGATTAAGTTTGTTAGGTTAGCTGTTAGATTCTCGATGGTCTATCGACTATTGAGATTCTTTATACAATGGTTTAAAACAACCATACGGCCATACTGAAAGACATGTTCCATAAGCTCGCATGAAATTACTTCAGCTAGCCTATGTTGGCGAATTTATCAGGAATTAACCACAATAATTTCCGAGAACTGACAGAGACCTAACACTACCATTAATGAACCACTGTTCCTTATTATATTAATGTTTTTTTTCAGATGCACATGGTCCAATAGTAACCATGTGGGTAAAAAATCCCTACGTTCTTATTATATAGGATCCTATCTGAAATCTAGATATCCCTGTAAAATCAGAACAATTGGTTACCCAATTACTATGGGAGCCTGGCAGCTAGATTAAACCGTATAACAATATGGTTTTATTACATGTCCTTCTCTGCCACCGGTGTATTTATGCTTTATTCTCTTATCAGCCCCTTTAACAGTCTACACACTACAATATAATAAAAATGAAGGGGGCAATACCATAACAGTGTGTGGAGTGCCCTAGATTACATAGATTTGCCTAGGAAATTGGTACAGATGTCATATAGTTCGCTGATTCGATTTTACCCTCACCACCGCTGTTCCAGTGTTGCCCTTTTAATTCACCAATATTTCTCTTGATTTTAATAGAGTGTATGGGTTATTACAAGTTATATTTTTCTTTATAAATTGGAGTATACCATATTATCATATTAAATACCTCCATTTGAAATATATTGAAGTCTACAATGTTGCGAATATATATAAATGAGCTATGAGAAGGAACATCGTTTTTTTTGGGAATATAAGTTTCACCGTACCCATCCGTCCAACCCCTGAGCCGGAAGGATCTCCAGGAGAGATATTCCCCACGTAGAAAACGGATTTCAAACCATGGGTATTTATTTATCGAGTTTCCTAGTCTTTGTTCAGGGCATTAACTATTTCAATTGAAAATTCATTGCAACTACGTAGCGGTATACCAGTTAAATAGCATAAAACAGTTTTGAAACTACGTTAATATGAATGCCCACAACATGTTTTGTAATGTACTTATACGAATTTTGATGGAAACTGTATACTGTATATTGGGGGAACCGAATTTAAATGCATTTAAACTGTCGGCACACGTATTTCTATTATTATAAATTTTCGTCTATTTCGTGTATATTTGTGACTAGTTATGGCCGTGACTCCATTTCAGTATTTTTTTTTTTATTTATTTGTATCAGATAAATTACCCAATTGGTGATAAGTGTTAACTAGTCTATACACATGAAGACCGGTACAGGCACAGCGTCAACAATCATAGTCAACAGTCAACTAATAACGTTAACAGCTTGACTTTAAAAATATGTATCTAGTTCTTTTCAAATAAAATTGTCACTTAGTTAAATTGCATATATTTCTAATATGTTCTGCAGGACTAATTATTTTTAAGTAATCTTTTTTTAACTAATTTTTTTGTGAAATGAATCATATTAAATAAACACAATGATATGGGAAGCTGAAACACATCAGAGAAAACCCTAATAAAAAAAAACAATATTAGATAGGTACAAAAACTTTTTAAAAACTATTCCTTTGACCTCGGTAACTTGAGCGCAACATGAACAAATTACTTTTTATATTATTCCAATGTACAGACACAGATCGCATTCGATTTTATTATATATATGGTGTGAAAAACCATATGTCCACGTGAGCCGTGCAGGTAATTGAGTCGGCTGGTAAATATATTATCATATAGGACCTGCAAGTTTTAATGCAGGTCCGTGTATTACACTGCGACACATAGGCGGACATATATCTTATTCATTTTATAAACGCGAAAGTTTGTAAGTATGGATGGATGTTTGTTACTCTGTCACGCAAAATCCGTTCAGAAGTTTCTGAACGGATTTTGATGAAATTTTACAGTAATATAGCTTATATATCAGAATAACATATAGGCTATAAATTTCACACGGGTGAAACTGCGGGCATAGCTAGTTTAAATATACGTATATACTATCTCCCTTTATGGTATATAAACTTTAAAATTATACTTATTAATGACTTGTTGTAACCCATAAAATAACTATAGGACGCTATGCATTATGTTAGTAATGAATAAATGAACGAGTAAGAGGTGCATTGACTACAATCATAAAGTTGATTCATATTTTGAATAAACCCAGATTCTCAGTTTTTTACAGCCTGTTTAATTCAAAACACTTTGTAACGATATTCTATAATTCCTCCAGCCGTTATAACGGTAACTATGTGTGTATATGTCACGATATTATATATATACCTAACGTAGCTTACTTCCTAAAATGGAGTTTTCTATCACTTTATAATCTGTATCTTTACTTTATATACTCACTTTATATCTGCATTTAGTAATATTTAACAATTTAAATTACTCTAAAAAGTACAATGTTTTAAAAATTTACTTCAAAAACATAACAATCATAAGATATATTTTTATAAAGATAAAATGAATACATATTTTTCATTATGTTGACTGTACATGCACGATGTGTTGGCGACTGCATTGATACGTAATTGCGATTTGTCAACGTGGTATTCAGTTTGACACATTATTATTTCTGACACGCCACTGTCATTCGGCATAAGTCACACGACATGTCACTGTCATGGGTCTATTGATTATTTGATTTCAAATACAATTTATATTTACAAATTTTGTACAACACACAAATTTACCCTTGTCTGTTTCTTTTATATTTATTGCCTTTAACATCAATTTATATAGAAAGATAATTGGACCAAATTTTGGTATGAAAATAAAGGTCCGAGACCGTACCTTACACTACTTTTTATTACCTTTTTTATTCTAAATCATACCTGTCTGTTTTTCAACTTTTCACGTAAATATTGTGGTCACAAAAATACAACATAGGCCATATATTATCTTTAAAAAATAGGCTAAATATATACTATATGCCGTATAAACTGCAAAATTTTCTTCAGCCTATATGATGAAAATTTAATTCTAATCCACTCGCTATTTTTATGTGTAACATACAAATAAACGAACATAAATTTAGGCCTCGTTACAATTTAATTATATTATACGCGAAATATATATGGGGCTGAGTGTATCTACTCGACTGACCTATGTGATACAGGATGCTCAGCATTATTTTCTATTAAACGTAAACCTGTACCACGGTCGAGGTAGCGGCAGGTCACGGGCGTAGAATGCTGCAATAATTCCTTACCTTATTAGTATTAACTGACTACATTTTCTTCTATTATTTTCAATACCACTTTGTTTTCAAAGTTATTACTTTTACTTTACATAATGCATAATATATACTTCTAATAACAATATTATCCATGGACAATTTACATAGCGCCATCTAAGCAGTAAACTGTGCATGTATGATGGATACTAGATAGATGTCTAGTGTGTACGTATTTATAATGTACGAAACACAACTTACAAAGCTGCTTAGCTACTGGTTGAACTGGGGGACACAAACATGCATGCGCGGATAACTTTGCTCAAAGTTTACCTCTCGTAAAAGCTACATACAAAATATTACATTAAGACTAAACCTACGAAATTAAGTTGGATGATGTAATATATACATAGCATAAGTAACTAATGGTAATTTTTAATATAACTTATAAACTGACGGCTAAAACACAATGCTATAGTCTCTAAACTCAGTACTAAAATACTACATACTATAACTGAGTCTACAATTCAGTACATTCAATACTTCATTTTAATAACTCGTAATAAGAAAACAAAGCTCTTTGATCTTCAATATCCAAATATGTCTAATAAACGTTTGGCATTTAAATGAATGCAGAAATAAACGGATATATTACAACTAGGATATTAACCGTTTTTATATATTCTTTCTTTTCACTAGTTGATTTTATCTAAGACAATTTATCGGAATATCCTTGACAGTATAGTGGTTTTAACACACGTTTGTGTGGGAGGAAGTTCACATGTAAATTATTTATCAAGTTCACATGCACCTTGTCCTTTGATATGTGTTTAAGGCGTGAATAAATAAGCAGTACCGATCAAAACCAAATTAGTGGTTTGATTTAATTCCATACATTTTCGCATTTGCCATTCTCAATAGAATAAAAGTTATAAGTTATTTCAAAAACATTAAATTATCGTTTTAATTATGCAGAGTACTGCGTTTTTCGATATCATCATCCAACTAAGGCTAGTTAATTACCCCACGTTATTATGGAGACCCTCCGGGGTACTCCGGAGGGTCCGTCCGTTGCACAATTTCAACTTATGTAGATATTCATGAGTTCGTCTGTCTGTATTGATTTGTGTATTTTCTATCGAAGTCTATATTGTATAGTATGCATTCAGAAAAACGAGGTAATACCAGTATGTCTGTCTGTATTAATCTGTGTGTATCATGTATAGTACACATTCAGAAAAATAGAGATAATAACAGAATTTCCGTCTGGATTGATTTGTGTGCTTTCTATCTAGGTATATCATATAGGATGCATTTAGAAAAAGGAGGTAATACCAGGATTTCTGTCTGTATTGATTTGTGTATTTTCTATCTAGGTATATCATATAGGATGCATTTAGAAAAAGGAGGTAATACCAGGATTTCTGTCTGTATTGATTTGTGTATTTTCTATCTAGGTATATCATGTATAGTATACATTTAGAAAAATGAGATAGTACCAGGATTTATATCTATATTGATTTGTGTGCTTTCTATCTAGGTGTATCATATATACTCGTAGTATGCCTTCAGAAAAACGGTAATACCAGAATTTCTATTAGTACAGTACCCTGTACAGTAGCGAATTACGGTTATTTGGAGCCTAAATTCACCTCCCCCTTTATTTTATTTGTTTTTTAATAGTTGATAAATTTATTTATTACACATTTTTTAATACTAATTATAAAATGTACTTTGTTCATTTGATTTTCTATTTGAAAAGTAACTGTGATTCCACACACCACCCCTTTAAGCTTCTTGCCCGGGGCTATGGCGCTCTGTAGCCTCCTCTTTACGCCACAGACGGTACAAGCTATGTTTACTTGGCAACTAGAGAACTAGATAACACTTTTTCAATTTATTTGTTTTATAATCTTTATGTCTCCCAGATTTAACGTATTGAGGAACTGCTACAATAATTAAAAATTATATTTCTTTAACAGGATTCCATTCATTATTTAACTCGAGAAGCGCCATCTGTCGCCTTTGAGTTAGAGAACATGGGTATGCCATTTTCAAGGACCCAAGATGGTAAAATCTATCAAAGATCTTTTGGAGGCGCAACAACGCATCACGGCACGAAATCTGCAGCTAAGAGGACCTGCTGTGTTGCTGATCGGTAATAATTATAATATCATGAGCTTATGATGACTGATGATTTGGTTAATAGAATAATTTATTACACATGACACAACATTACGATGTCTCTGACCTCTAATCTAAATAAACCTCAAGAATTAATTTAGTACAGAAATTCTAAAACAAAGACAAAGAAATACTGATTTTGATTTACGTGATGACATACGTAAAACAAAATCAGATACATAAAAACAACGTACGGTGTGCTAGATTATATCGATTAGTAATTTTATCTCAGGTGAGGATATCATCTGTCGGTGTCGTGGTGTAACGCAACGCAACATTTGATATGGAAAATCCATAATTAGAATCTAAAGCATTTATGGACGAGCCTACCGCCCTTTCTTGAATTATTTTTGGTTTCCTGTGGTGTTTGCTTCAATGGAGAGCTGTCAAAGCGTAACATTGCGCACAATATTTTCTGTAGTGGGCAAAATAAAGAAAAAAGTAATGATGTAATTAATTTAGTAAGCAAACGGTAACTGTATACGTTATCTGAGCAGTTGGGGGAATGATAGGACGAGCATGAATTCAGGTCAGTTAGCCCGTCGAGGCGAATATGGCTGCTTGTCCCTGTTACTAACAACGCCCTTTCCTTATTCCCCCTCCCCGTAATCTTTATTATACTGCCAGGTCTATTGTATGTTGTTACATACATATCAGTTATTATTATTATTTTAATCCAGTATAATTGAGAATTCTTAGTAACTAACACAGTTACTAGATTAAAATAATATTCACACTATGCTCTCTATTTATGAATAATAAACAACTAATAGAAATACTTGTTTTTTAAATATGTAAATAGTTCTGTTGATTGTTCAAATCTATAAAAAATACAGGATATCTACATAGATAACTCTTAAACAAACATCAAGCTCATAGATACAAATGTTTGTACCGTGCGCTGAATCAAACACGCGACCATCGAAAGGAAGGTGGTGTGTTTATCGGCTAGACCAAAGCCGTCGGTTACATAAAACTTATAGATTGGTTTGTTTGATTTTATGTATTAAGATTTATAGGTGTAGTTTTTATATTAAATATTATTTTAATACGGGCATTGCAAAAGGGGGAGATTGTAAGGGGTGGCAGTGGGAGCGAAGCTGGATTTAATGTGAGTGACTAGCGATTATTACGAAATATGAAAACATGAAGGGAATTGCAAATATCCTAATAATTTTAAAGGTTTATTTTAATTTTTGCATATATGAAAATCGTCGCGGGTGAAATTGTTTATCTGTTTATCCGTCTACATGTTACAGATTAACGTGAAAACAGCTGTGTGAGGATATAAATTAAACTTTCACAGAATATGCTGTTGAATAAATTATGAAATAGCAATAGAAATAATCTTCATTCAAATAAACTTAATATAAGCACTTTTGAATAGTCACAATTTTTTATTCTACCGCTCATTCAGAATGCAGACTCATTACAAGAAGAATAAGGAAAAAACTTGTATGTCGCTCTTTTAAATAAATATTGTTTTAATTAGATTTAAATTAACAAGCATTAGGCCGCCATATTGATTGTCGCATACAATCAATATGGCGGTTTTTATGTTGATTGATCAGAGATTTCTGTTCAATCACATAACATTGTCAGCGTTATGAATTTTAAGTTAGACATTTTCTACAAATATCATTTCTTCAATTTTATAATATGCTTTTTAACAAAGAAAATATTTTATAAGACATTGGATTCTTTTTTCTGGTAAATTGAGTACAGACACTGGCAGTTTGTTGGAATTGTAAGGTTTTACCTTACGCAATTTCCATAAAATGAATTACTAACTTTCGTCAAACGGCACTTAGGTAAAACTAGTTTGTTGATATTATGTAAGCTTTTATTAGTGTACCATCTACTCACCTACTATTTTAAAACTATTAATGTTTTTCCTGACATGCATAATATTTATATCAGCTGTTTTGCCCCATAATATAATATCATATGACATAAAGCTAAGAAAATAGCTAAAATACACAAGTTGCCGTAGCCGTTGCCACATTTGTTAATTCTCTAATTCTTCTTACCATATTGGAGGCAGAACTAAGTCTATTCGCCAGTTTAGAATATGAGCACCCCAATGTAGTTTAGAATATAATGTGATACCAAGAATCACGGTATCATCAACAAAGTTAATAGGATTATTGTTCAATACGACTTTTCTTCTCTACTTTCCTTACATTGGGGTGCGTAAATTTAATATAGCATCCTAAGACCTCTCCAAAGAATCAAAAATGTGTTTAATTAGAGCTAGCTATACCAGCGTCCGTAGTAGATTTACCGGTCGTGAAACCAAATTGTCGACTGTGAAGCAGTCTCTTTCATTTAAAGTGTTAAAGCATTTGATTGAGCATAATTTTTTCAAACACTTTACTATCTTAGCAGTACATATCTATCTTAGCAGTACTGCTAAGATAGATATGGGCCTATAACTACGTACTTCAGGTTTATCCCCTGACTTAAAAAGGGACGTGTTTTTTACTGCGTTTCATTAAATTGGGAAAACTCCGTCTCCGTTTAAATGACATACCCCAATAATCACCCGTAATTTTTTAACTTGATTATTTTAGTTATTGTATTTGGGCTAATATATGTAAATTTAAATATTTGAATTAGCTATACTTGGAGATAATTTCAAAGAAGTACCTAACATCAATAGATGTACCTATGATGACCACAGGCAGACTAAAATGACAGTGAGAAAAACTATTTCCGCACCATATTCTTTGTATATCACCAAAGAATAGAAATAATTGAATATTTAATTTTAATACCTAATCTAGTATTTAATGTATTAATAAAATAATAGAAGACAGTCAGAAATAGTATGTAATAAATGTGTTGGGCATAAATATATCTCGTAATGTTACTACGTTAGGAATGAATTGGTTTAATAAACACACTTTGTAGAAGACTGTGTTTGTCATTAGTATACAATCTATATTGAAATAGTGATTAAAAAAAGGTTGTACGCTTTGTAAATGCAAATGTCCATTCCACACATTGGCAATGGAAAAAACTGAATTGGAAATGGAAAAAATGCGATTTTCTAGGAGTAGAGTTACAAAACTCAGTTCCCGACGCTTGATTATTTATTTGCAATGTAGTTCCACGCTTAATATTGTAGTTCTCTACCTGGAGTGCTGTATTCGCTAAGTACGCTATTTCAGTTTGTTAGCTTGCATCACGAGAAAATCAGATTATTCGTACATTTTTTTTGTTATTGTTTAAATTATTGTGTTATTACTATTTACATTAATATAAAATAATATTAATAATTGTGTAATATTTTAATTAAAAATAAAATTACATCTGTTTGTACTGTACTACTATAAAATGTATAGATAAGTGTTATTGTTGAGAACCGTAATAGAAAATAGAAGATTTATAGCAATATGTTATCGTGTCAACGACATTTATCATTACGTGTAACTAAAAGTTAATTACGTGTGACTAAAATAATTTCCCATTTAAAAAAGTTACTACGATGCAGGATTACTAGTGTCCATTACAAGTAGCTTTTATAAAACGAAATAATTATCAAGATACTAATTAGCTTAGTGCATTTCAATAAGCGCTCGTACATACTACTTCTTATAAATTACTCAAGTTTCCAATTTCAACTTTACCTGAATAAAATCTAACAAAATTAGTGTCCGATATTTCATATAATATACACCGAGGTACTTCAACAGCCCTAGAAACATCCATTTGTGCAGGTGCCAGTCGTGTTATAACTAATGTGTCGCCATTCTAGGAGACTAAGTTGCTATGCCTCTTATCCTATAATTTCACTGCCTAAACTGACCTTACTACCAAAACACAGTAACAAGTAACGACGCAAGCTGAAGTAGGTGGGAATGAAGTGCAGGCTAGTTTAAATAGAATACATCTAGTAAATTATGTTTACTTAGGACAGGGTCATCTAGAAAACTACCAAATAAAAAAAAATTATGATACAATTCTCATTGTTATACAGAAGTTGTTTTGAAGTAAAAAGCTTTACACATTTATAATTTCTATCACTGCTGTTTGAGTTGTTAAATTTTCCTGGCTCTCTCTCAAAATTTCCTCGTAGCATGCCAATAATTTTTTTATGCCCTCTTTTGTAGTTGTAATGCGGGCTTCATTAGGATCTATTTTTTCCAAAATTTGTAATCCTTTTTCTATTGAACTAAGGCCCTCCGTTAAGTTTGCGACAGTCATCTGATTTTCTGGTACAACTTGGTCTACAGAATCTGTTTGTTGAATAACCTGCTCATTGTCAGGCATTTCAATAAGTTCACTATCCGTGAACGTTTGATTGTATGAATCTTGAACATTTCCACTATCTACCTCTAAATTAAATTGCTCATCAACATCGATGACTTCAATTACAGTATAGATAGGTTCAGAATCTAGATCAGCTTCATCCTCCGGTTCGCTGGTGAAAAAAAATGGACACAATTTCTTCCAGGCGTCATTCAAAGTTTTTTTGGAAGTCTCATTCCAAGATTGGTTTAAAATTGCTATAGCATCTAATATTGTAAATTGTTTCCAAAAATCCTTGATTGAAAGCTCGTTGACTCGTCTCATGGCAGCTTGTAGATGTACAAATAATTGTTTTCTGTAATAGGTTTTAAAAGTTTTTAAGACGCCTTGTTCCATCGGTTGAAGCGAGGTAGTGACGTTTGTTTCCAAAAAAATAACTTTGACGTTTGGATCTAAATCTATTAGAGTTTCAGAATGACCAGGTGAATTGTCAATAATCAACATTATCTTAAATGGCAAATTATTTTGTACGCAGTAGTTCTTAACTTGTGGAATGAAATGATTACTAAACCAATCTTGAAAAAGAGTATCTGTCACCAAGCCTCTCGTCTGAGGCTTCCAAATAATGGGTAAACTATCTTTAGGTATATTCTTCAAAACTCTTGGGTTTTCTGAATGATATATAATGACTGGTTTTAATTTACAGTCGCCCTCTGCATTTGAACCAACCATCACTGTCAAACGGTCGCTGGCGGCTTTATATCCAGGAAATGAGTTGCTCGCAACAATACTTCTTCTTGGAACTTTCTTCCAAAAAAGTCTTGTGTTATCAACATTAAACACAGTTTGACTAGTGTACCCCTCCTTTTCTATGATAGTTTTGAGCTTTTCTATATAGACAGCTGCTTCTACTTCAGTACTTACGGCCAATACATTGTCTGTTATGCTATGCCATTTACATCGCCTTTTAAAGCGACTGAACCAGCCATTACTCGCTTTAAATTTTTCTTCTTTTGCCGTATCCCCAGCTTCTTCTTTTAATCTCTCAAATATCTCCTTAGCTTGAGAACACACATTATTTTGATTAATAGGACAATTATTCACTCTTATTTGATTATCACACCATAACTTTAGTAATGTTTCCATTTGAGCTATTAGGCCATAACGCTTACGAATGATCCTCGAATTTAAAGATTGGGAATCTTTCACAGCTTCAACAATTTTATCCTTACACTTTATAATTGTGCGTACTGTTGAATCTGGGAGATCGAATTTCTTCGCCAATTCACAAATTTTCATTGAATTTTCGAAGTGTTTGATAATGTTGAGTTTAAACCGTAAGGATAGTGATTTACGTTTCTTATTTGATTTCAATAACATATTTCTCGTATTTATGGATGACATAATTAAAAAAGTTCAATAAAACCACTCGCACTAATAAAAACGCGCGTAAACTTTCACATGAAAACACGTTTAAGCCTCTCGTGAACTGGTCTCTGAGTGAACAGGGTGGGAGAGCAGAGGGGCAGACAGCACTCAAAAAGGAAAATAGCGTATCTCCAAACTCTCTGAATAGGGTGGCGTAGGTATTCTAGACTAAGTTTCAATATTCAATAACAAAACACGTTTATTATAATACGAATTGAAATCCCAGCTAGTATAATTACATTCGTACAAATACAGATATGGTAAAATCAAGTATCGTCATGATTATCAATGCTTTGCCCATCCCATTATTTGGCTTCGACACACGAAAAGAATGATTTGTGTAGAGATAAATATATAAAGATATTTTCAATTATTTTATTTTAAACATTTTCTACTTTTGTCTATATATCGGTATTCTCAGTTTCCCAGGTTATGTGTGATTTTCTTTTATGTAACAAGCATCCTGTTATGTTACGTCAGTTCACAAACAAAATAATAAGATAACCTATTGTTATGTTGAATATATGAAACGCGTACGTAGTCAAGGGATCAACTAGTGTGTAGGTACACATTTTGTTTCCATTACAATTGTTACCCTGTGGTTTATTTCATTAAAACTGACAGATATGTATATCAGAACAAAGTAAATAGTAAAGTAATAAGTGCTTCTAAATAAAATAGAGATAAAGACAAAATTGTTCAATTAAAGAATAATTGCTTATACCTCTTTATTCTCTTTATTCTTTATTGTACACACACACACATAATAAAAAAATTATACAGAATAAATGTAATGTACAAGGGCGAGCTTATCTCTAAAAAGAGATTTCTTCCAGCAAACCTAGACAATGTTATAGGATCGTGTATTAAATAGAATAGTCATACATACGTGTACGAAAAGAGGAGATATTAAAATATTGTTTTAATGATATTAACTATAAGTATCAATAGACATACATAAATGGTACATAAATAAATTATAAGACATAAGTTAAAATGTAATTATAATATATACCTAAATATATAAATATAAAAATACGTCAGCATTGTGAATGATAATACGCTTTTAATCGGCATTTGAATATTTCAATACTAGAACTGGCACGTATTTCGTGAGGTAAAGAGTTCCACAATCGAATAGCCGTCACCACAAAAGAGCTGGAATATGCCTGCCCAGAGTGTACTGGAGTCCACAAGAGTAATTTATTCTGAGATCGAGTGTTCATTTCTGTCGGATGGAGAAATGTGCAGAAGGATTATGCAAGATGTTGTACAGAAGATTGAGAGTGTGAACATTCAGTCGAAAATGAAAGGGCAACCAGTTTAACTGGTTATGGTATTGAGATATATGATCAAACTTACGCAAATGAAAATAAAGCGAATGCGCATGTTTTGGAGACGTTCCATTTTGTTGAATAGTTCACCAGTGGCATCAAGAAAACAAACATCTACATAATCAAGAAGAGGTAAAAGGAGTGTATGAGTTTTAAATGGAAGAAATCTCTGAAGACGCCAACCTACCTACCATACCTCATTGTAAAATCTTATTAAATATTTCTGAATTATAATTACATATGATCATTCCGATCACGTAGGCGTCTCTTCATTTATCAAGTTCAATCAATAATAAGTATCTACCTGAACTGTATGGAGTAAGGATCTGGAATGCGGTAAATTATAAGATGTCAATGTAACTTCCACAGGTATCCCAGCGAAATTATATTAACATCATAATAATTATATAATGAACTTAAAGTTTTAAAAACTAATTGTTGTTTTGAAAACTAAGTATATAATGTAAGTAAGTTTTACAAACAATTATCTACATCAACATAGGTTCCATTACTAGGAATGTAGCAACCAGTCCCTATTATATTAACAATCCTCTCTCTCCTAACTTTGACGTTACAGGTAACTGAATGCCAGTATCTATTACATTATAAATAATACCTACATATTTTTCGTATAAGTATTCAAGTATACGAAAAATAAGTCTATAATTTATTAAGTAGAAATACCAATAAATTTATTTAATGTACTTTTAAGCATTTATAACAATATGTTAAGAATTACTATGTGGAACTTAAATATTACATACGCCAGTAAAATGCGACAGTGGTGTCATCTATTGAAACTTCAGTTACAAACAAACATTTAAAGCGTGCACGTAAGTGCTAGTTCATAAAAACGATGCGACTTTTATTGAAAGCAATGTGGTGCCATCTCTCGGGTGGTTAATAGGTAGTAGTAACACATTTTGTACCCTGCTATGCTTTAATCAATACGTCTAATACATTATTTTTGTTGTCGCATCTATCGTATCATATTTAATAGTCGAATATGACATGGGATGGCGTACAACGCATTATTTTTACTTCTATATGAAAAACTGTTGTATATTTTACTTCCGTTTTGTTCAATACACTATGTATATGTACAGGTTTGTAATGAATAACTTTCGCTCTGCCTTCAGTCGACTTGAAGGACAATCTCTCATTTATATTATAATACTAATTATTCAATCAGCATGTGTACACATTTCAAGCAGGAACAGGGAGCTTGTTTATATACTATTTAGAAATTGGGAAGTAAACCTAGTCATTTACATTATTAGATGAATGTAAATTCCATCAATATTTATTATATATGTTGTTTGCCGTAACCCATACACGACAGCCACAACGAGATGATTGTTAAAGGCACACCAAAACCTTCCGAACTATTTATGGAGTTACTGAATGCCAACTGCCGCCAGCAGGTACCAGTCTGACTGATAGAAGTCCAAACCTCACTTCAGATACAATGCCGTCTGTTAACCATTGGTGTAAACTTATATAGTACTACTTATTTTGAACAGTTAATATTTTGCATTTATTATATTGCACCTATAGTCTATTTTTTAATCTCGGAGACTAAATTAGAAAAGAATAACATTTATTTCGGATATCTATGACTCCACATTAGGCTATGCCTGTATCATGGAAGTTAACGCAAGTTTGTTACATTGCTACGGCGATCAGTGTGATGATAATAATTTTGCATTTATATAATAGTAATACTGATGATATATGACAAAAAAATACAATAATAAAAATTATTTGTTGTGTAAATGGCAAAATTTCAAATAATGTTGCCAACTGTACTATTGCCAATACTAATTGCAATTAATGATTTATTAAGTTTCTTACACACATTAAGATTGCATTCACTCTCCTTACTTCAAAATTGACGGTCTATTTACATCATTTTTAAGCCTTAAGCGTTGGATTTTCAAATTTTTTTTTTTATTTCTAAGCATAAATTAGGTATGAAATTTAATAGTTCTAACCTTGAAAATTAAGGATCTCTACAAGAGGTTAACCTTTTGAACTACCCCGGACTGTGAATAGGAGTGAAATTTGCAAAATACCTTCACACAGTAAATGTTTAGATCATAAAATAGATCAACTATGAAAATGTTAAGTGTTTGACTCGATTAGATCTATTTATCGATGGTTCGATTTTCCATTGGACATTTTGTATTCAGTATGGTTGTTTGTATTGGTCTGGATGTAATCTATATACATTAAGTATATATTTACAAACAATCTATATCTATGTATTTATTTATATCAGTCGTCTAGTACCCATATTACGGGCTCGGCTTAGCTTGGGACTAGATGGCGCTGTGTAAGTTATCCAGAAATATTATTATATATATTTTTTAGTTTTGTACTAAATTTTCCAGTCCTTTATCCCGTTAGGGGTTGAATTTAAAAAACTAATTAAACACAATTTTTTGCGTAAAAATAAATATAAAATGAGGTATTCGCCTTATAAATTTTAAAAGCATTGACACCATACTGCGGTTTTTCCTTTATTTTACTAGTAGATGTAAAAATAATTTCCCTAGTAATTGTTTTCATTAAATCAATCAACTGGCTAAATTACAATTTTCTAAACTCTATGTCTTATGGCGTATGCTGGTGAATTAGTCAGGACAAAAAATATATACATTATAGGTATGTAGGTAATATAAGACGTATATACGTACATACGCCTAGATTGTTACAAATAGCTCCATCTATCATGTGGTTGAGGAAATACTAAGTGAAACAAATCCGTACCAACGCTTTAGATGCCTTTATACTGGATGACCCAGGATACCCCGTAACGGCCGGTGACAGCGTTGCGTCCCCCAGAACAACAGTGCTTGTCTCAATATGACATTTCAGAAGGGCGATATTAGTTCCAGTTTCTACCACCGGTTCAGATAAGTTTGTGGCGTTCATGTTCGTTGACATATTAGAATGCGAAAAACGCTATGCATTTATAAAGTAGAGAGTTATCGTAGGCGAGTATCACTAACAATAAGAGCCAATATTGCAGTAATAAATATTACTATGTGCTAATATGTGAAAAACATAAAAAATAACGCCATCTCTATTATAAAAAATAATATTTAATAGTACAAATAATATAGGACAGGTGGCATGCGTGTATTACTACTAAATGTATTTGTAATAACTTTTCATAATTTTATCAGTATAATTCTGCAACGAAATAAGCCAGCCTACTTAAAATGTAGTCTAATTTCAATATCGATTTCAACCAAATCCATTTATGTACAGTTGCGTGAACAAGATCAAACCGAATAAATCGATAACAATGTTTAATTGAGCACGAAATATGTAGTTAATACAAAAAAATATGATAAATCTCCAACAATAAGAATGCGGTTTTTAAATTATGAATGAATGAATAAATAAAATAATATTAGTGTATAACTCACTATTTTAAATAGGTGCGTTACTGTACAAACTTATGCCATTGGATCTGAATTAATTTCCAGAGAAGACAACTTGGTGGCAATAAACATTATAAACTATTACGTAATTATTATGAATATATATGAACTTAAGAATACACAAGAAACCCACTGTTCACAGTACTGGTCATGCTCTCCTGCACACCTTGTACGGCTACAGCACCAAGTATAAACAGGTGGATCACTTCGTGGAGTATTTCGTGCTTGATCTCCTAGTACAGGATGGCGAAGTGGTTGGGGCATTGGCCATGAATATGGACGATAGCAGTTTGCACAGGTTTGGTACAATGATTACTATCAACCAAGTCGAGCCGAGGTAGAAAAAAGTTATCAGAATATAAGTTATGTGGGTCTCTCAGTCTCACCTATTTAGTAGTAGATTAGGCAGTGAAATTACAGAATAAAATGTTATTCTTATATATTATGTCTAGATAGTCATGCTACTATACGTACATGTTTAGTATAGTAATGTAATATTTAATGTGTTTTTTCATTCTGCAATCCTTCTCTATATATGTAAACTATGAGTGTGCTAAATTTCAACTGGTCCATTCGCACAATTTACGTATTATTATATAGATAATTATAAAGATTTCAGGCAAAGAATACAGTGCTAGCTACAGGCGGCTACTCGAGGATGTTCTTGTCGTGTACTGCAGCGCATACCTCCACCGGAGATGGATGTGCAATGGCGACACAGGCGGGCATCGCTCTACAGGATATGGAGTTTATACAATTCCATCCCACTGGTAAATTAATATTAGTATTTAATTACTTCTACATTTTTTATACCATATGTGACGTCAAACTAACAAAACAGTTAGTTATATGTGACGAGCAAGTGACAATTTCAATAAATTAACTAAGGTATTGAATAATGATGACGGTTTTGGTGTTCTAGCAGTTTAGTACACCGCCTTACTTCCGATGCGGTCTCAGATTGTATTCTTCGCACGGAACCGTACCAGTGTAAAACGTTAGCGCAGGATGGTGTACATATTATCATCCATTATAAAAATCACATAGGGAGTGTGGATAGATAAGGACATAGGCTACTTTTCTACTTTCATCACATCAAACATGAATGAAGTCATTGACACAGCTAGTATTTAAATTTCTATAATTCTTATCCGTAAGAGTGACTGTCAGTCTCTTACCTTTTCACGGCGAAACAGCAGAACTGAGATAAAACTACGTATTTTTTTCTCTGAGTACATTTGCGATCAGTCCCAGGACTACAAGCGAATATGTTCTGTGATGTTGTCATGTCGAGTGGCATCCCATTGGAAACTTTACTCATCTGCATCCCAGAGCTACTGCGGATCTTCTAGCTCCAGGATATGATGGCGTTTGAGTCGTCTCACATGCTGTTCTATAGTGAGTTGTCGAGCAAATTTGTTAGGGTGATGAATAGACCGTTCCTTATATTTGGCCATTCCTTATTTCCGAATTTCCTCCTTCACTGTTCTTATTTCAAGGTGGTCATGGACTTTATTGTTGGTTATGTGCCATGGTGTTTGTGAAATGGTTCTTAAGATCTTGTTTTGTTGGCGCTGGTGTATATTTATGTTGGAATCACTTGCGCTGCCCATATTGCAGACCATGCGTCCAAACAGATCTATGACGTACGTACGTTACGTATTTAACCTATATGTATGTAATACATATATATGTGTATTAAATTATTTGTATCTAAAACATATAAAATTAAAATGTATGTTGTTATGTACATTATCTACGTTTTCTCCTTGTCTAACTTTTTCTTCTACCTAAAGATTTGCTCTATGAGCTAGGGAATATCTTCCCTTCTCGTTATTTTTTTTATATCTAGTGAAGTAATAGTCGCTGCCGCGGGCTTAATGATTTTGATGACTTTAATATAATTTTATAAAAGAAATCTGTTACAATTTTAATAACTATATCTAATTGTACTTAAAATATGTGCGACAGCGTTCGGTGTTTGAATTGCCACAGTTTCCACATGAACATAGTAGACAACACTACGAGAACGGGCATAAGTAATCTTTTGTCTGAAAATAAGGAGGTCGCGCTGATAGAGATTACGCCAAACATTTAGAATGTAAAATAACAAATATTGCTTGTTGCCGCTTACAGGTATGTATGGATCCGGGTGTCTGATGTCAGAGGGATGCCGAGGAGAAGGTGGCTATCTGGTGAACAGCGAGGGGTCCGGTTCATGGAGAAATACGCGCCCAATGCTAAAGATCTGGCCAGTCGGGATGTCGTGTCGAGATCTATAGCTACGGAAATTCGTCAAGGTAAAAATTGCGTAATACTTTCTATTTAGTAGAGTACATTGTATACCTACTATATACGACTGTAGTTCCCAGACGAGGTATTTAGAGCCACTGGCGACATCATTATAAACGCAACACTTGACATTCTCACATTTACTCGCTATAACTATTTGTGGATAAATCCGCCCGCACTCGGTATTCTTTTGGTTTGTTATTGTTGTTTTTTCTACATAAGCCAATTAAAATATAATTGATTATAGTTTTTGACCAGATTTCTATTCGCCACATTTGTAGTAAAAGCCGGATAGTAAATAATAACATGCCTAAACAATTCACGCTGCGCCATATAGTTTCAAGCCTAGCAGACCTTGTATTATGGATACTAGATAACTTATAAAAATACTTTAATAATTTATTTCGTAAATACACATTACAAATAGAAAACATCTAAATCAATACAAATAATAATACTCATCAATAGAAACGCAGTAAAAAGTACGTCGACCGTAGAATAAAATAGAAAATCATCAATTGAAATAAACTTAATTTAAGCACTTTTGAATAGTCAAAAATTTTTTTTTTATATCTATGGTTTATTCGGAAAGCTGTCTCATCACAAGAAGAATAAGCAAGGAACTTGTGTGTTGTTCTTTTAAACAATCCTTGTCAGTTCACATTTTATAAGTCGAAACATGTGAATACAAACTACCAACCAGCACTAATTTTTGGGTCAAATATAAATATACAATAAGATTAAATAAGTCGTAGTGATAAGAGCAGACCAGTCCCTACAAGCAGCACTCGTTCACGAGTATGACGGTTAAGCCAGCCATTACTGGGCTCGACCATATTTTAGGGAGCCCAATGACCCGGCCCACCACGCCGCCACATGTATGGACATTTTAGTGGAATGTCACAGCTACTTAAAATTACTATATGGTAATTATAGTATTCGCACTTTACATGAGGATGCATGCGACAATCAATACAAAATCCGCTACGCTATCATATATCAAGAAAGCAGTATGAAAAAGAATTTATAACGTTGTCCGCAAATAAACTTATTCTTGCTAGATATTGCTGTCATCTATGAATTCATCTATCCCATAATAGGCTTTTTGTTGTATAAATATGTAATAAAACTATTTATGACTGCAAAATTTATTTTAATGGTATGGTAGATAGAGAAGGTGACATGATATAATTTTTGTTTTATATTTTTGATTATAGAATAATAAAAAGAAAAACCTTTAAATATATTAATATCAAAAGAGTTTTCTCAACATATCCTCCCGTAATCAAAACATATATATATAACAAAATACAACGTAACAAAAGTAACAGTATCAAAATTACAAATTAGTAAGGTTATCCTATACCCATATTTGAGATACATCTTTGATGTTTAACGCTCCCTAAAGGTTTTGTCAAAACATCAGCTGGTAACAAGTCAGTGGGCATATACCTTAGTTCGATGATTTTATCGTTGACTTTTTCTCTTACAAAGTGGTACTTTACGTCTATGTGTTTAGTCCTATTATGGTGGACTGGGTTTAACGCAAGTTTTTGTGCACTCTGACTATCAGAAAAAATTGTAACATTTAGTTCCTTACCTGTTACTTCTGCTATAAAACGTTTTAAGAAACATGCTTCCTTAGAAGCTGCCGATAACGCCATATATTCAGACTCTGCAGAAGATAAAGCGACTGTAGATTGTTTCCTCGATTCCCAGGATATTGGTCCTCCTGCGAGTTTGAAATAGTATCCTGTATATGAGCGGCGACTATCAGGACAGTTTGCGAAGTCAGCGTCCGAGTAACCACTTAATATTGAGCATTCTGTCTTTTTATATGTAATACCTAAATGCTTTGTAGCACTTAAATATCGAAGACAGCGTTTAGCAGCATTCCAATGAGACTGGTCGTTATTTGAGTTAAATTGACTTAAGTAACTCACTGTATACGCTATATCAGGTCTCGTATTTACTGCTAAAAACATGAGACAACCAATTAATACTTGATACAAACGGTTAGACTCACCAATACTAGGTTCCAGTTTCTTTTGAGCAAGAGGTGTAGAAACTGATTTACAACTTTGCATTTCAAACTTCTTTAACAAGGTATCAATATATGTACTTTGCGATATTTTAATATAATTTTCTTGACAATTAATATTTATACCCGTAAAGTAATTAACAATACCCAGATCTTTTAACGAAAAATAATTTTCCAATTCAGATTTGAAGTTGTCAAATATCACTTCATTTTTATATAATATCAAAAGGTCATCGACATATATTGCTATAACCAAAGAGTCCGTCATATGTAAACTCTTTCTAGTAAATACACAAGGTTCCGATGGCGTTTGAATAAATCCAATAGTCGACAAAGTTTGTTTCAACTTTGTATTCCAGGCTCTTGGTGCTTGCTTTAAGCCATAAAGGGACCTTTTCAGTAAACATACCTTATTTTAATTTTCCTCTTGGACAAATCCTTCTGGTTGTACCATGTAAACCTCTTCCTCCAAATCACCATAAAGAAAAGCAGTATCTACATCCATATGTCTAATTTTAAAACCATTCTGTACCGATAATGCTAATAAAGTTCGCAACGATGAAGTACGTACAACAGGAGAAAATGTCTCATAATAGTCGACTCCTTGTGTTTGCGTAAATCCCTTAGCTACTAATCGAGCTTTATACTTCACTACATTACCATGAGCATCCCGTTTCAGTTTGTAAACCCATTTGCAGGGAACACAAGACTTAAAGCTTGGTTTCTCTACTAACATCCAAGTTTTCCTTTTCATCAAAGCATCATATTCATTATTCATGGCAGTGATCCAGTTATTTTTGTCATCTCTAGTGATGGCTTCACTATAAGTTAATGGATCATCGCATAACGGATCATCACATAAACTACTATATGAAAAATAATTCGGGGGCTTACGTATTCTCTGAGGATATCTTCTATCGGAACAGTTATCATTACCGCTATTTGTATTACCAGATGATGAATTAATATTTTGTTGTTCAACCTCATCACCTGAATTAAGACTCTGTTCCTCATTCTGTAATGTACCATTTGAATTAACGCTCTGATTCTCACTCTGCATCTCGCTACCTCCACCAGATGAAAAAGGTAATTGAGCTGCTTCTGAAGGTGAATTCTTTGAAAACAGAAAGTTTATATTAGGCTCACTCGGTTGATCAAGTTTCAATCCTGTGAAATTACTTTCAAAGAAAATTACATCCCTGGATTTTATAAATTTTCTAGGTGTTTCCACATTACGAAAGTAGTAACTTCTAGGATCATCAGAGTAACCTACAAAGATATATTCTTCTGCTTTCATATCTAACTTAGTCCTTTGGCAAGAAGGAACATGTACTAGCGCTCTGCACCCAAATACTTTAAGATGAAATAAATTTGGTTTACATCCATACCACATTTCATACGGCGTTTTCTTATTAAGTGCGCGATGTGGCGACCTATTCTTTAAATACACGCTAGTCGCTACAGCATCCTGCCAATAAGCCTTCGAAAGCGAACAGTGAGACAACATGCAGCGAGCCTTCTCAACAATACATCGTTCACTCACACCGTTTTGTTGAGGGCTGTATGGGTTTGTTGTTTCATGTTTAATGCCATTTGAAGAAAAATAATGTGCTAATTCCTTGTTGACATACTCAGTTCCATTATCAGAACGTACTACTTTAATTTTAAAGTCAGTCTGCCGTTCAACAAGGGATTGAAAAGCACAAAACTTCGATTTCACTTCTGTCTTTGAAGACATAAAATAAATAAATATCAAACGTGTAAAGTCATCTATAAAAGTAATAAAATATTTATTACCTTGAAAAGACTCTGACAGCGGTCCACATAAATCTGTGTGAATTAATTGTAAAGCAGACGTTGTTTTCTTACTTTTCAACGCTTTAAATGGTTTTCTCGCTTGTTTACCCTCCACGCAGGATATGCACGGTTCCTTGTCAACCTCCGTGTACTCCACTCCAACGGCTAGACCTTTTCTAAGCAAGTCCATACCTATTCGACAGAGATAACCTAATCTCTTATGCCAAATTTTAAATTTTGACAGTTCAGAGTGCACATTATAGGCTGAAACATTATTAGGTAAATTAATTGAACAATCTAAATTGTACATACCACCATAAAAGGAACCTTTAAAAGTAGGATTATTAGCAAAAAATACATCACAAGATTTATAAAAATTACAACCGGTTTTGTCAAAAACAATAGAAAAGTCTTTCTCAACAGCATTCTTTACCGAAAGTAAATTACATTTCAAACTAGGAACATATAACACATTATTTATTTTTGATTTAACAGAGTTCGTATTAATTGATATATCACCAATACCAGCAATTTGCAATTTCTCCCCATTGGCAACTGTAATAGTTCCACCATCCATAGGGCGATAATTATTCAGCCATTCACCATGTGAAGTCATATGTGCTGATGCTCCAGAATCAATTATCCATTTATCACAGTCTCTGTTATCTAAGGTAGATAAAGCTTTCTCTGAAAACTGAACAGTATCTTTAATGTTCTCTTCTATTTTTGACACGTTTGCCTTCTTGTCCCTATTAAGCGGACATTGGGGACTCTTATGTCCTGGTTTTCTACATTTAAAACATATAATAGGCCTCTTCTTTTTCTCTTTTACTTGTGAAGTACGAAATGCAGCACCGTCGTCGTTCTGAGCACCTTTTAACATTTCGCTCAGCAACTTACTTTTCACCATTTCTAAAGTCACTTCAACATTAGAATTTTCTAAAGCCATTACTAATGGTTCAAGGCGTGATGTCAAACCTCCCAACAGAATCGCAGCAAGAGAACTGTCATCGATCTTTTTGCCTATGTCAGCCAAATCTAGAGCAGTTGTCAAGACTGCATTAATGTACGACTCTATATCAGTAAAATCAGATAAAGAGTACCTGTACAGCCGTCTTTCCAGTGCCAATTTTCGACCTAGACTTCGATCTTCATATGCCTTTTGCAAAGCACACCAGGCCTCTTTTGCCGATGTTGCTGTCCTCACATGCGTCATGGCGGCACCGTCCACACAAAGACAAATTTTTGATAATGCCTTCTTATCATTACGTTTCCGCACATGCATAGGTGTATCATCGCTGGATTCATATCCATCTATTGCATTCCACAGCTCTTCGTATTCCAACAAACTCTTCATTTTGAGTTTCCATGCTGTATAATCTTCACGACTCATCAATATTTTAATTCCATAAAAATTATTCCCAGCCATTATAAATGAGCTAAATCGTCTTTTAAATTGATTTATTCCTCGTGCTGATAACGAATGTTGTATAAATATGTAATAAAACTATTAATGACTGAAAATTGTATTTTAATGTTATGGTAGATAGAGAAGGTGACACAATATAATTTTGTTTTATATTTTTGATTATAGAATAATAAAAAGAAAAACCTTTAAATATATTAATATCAAAAGAGTTTTCTCAACACTTTTTTATATAACATTTGTTTAATATTAAATTTCAATTCTCTCTCTATCAGATTTAGCGTAGATTCTGGCAGTTTTTATAGAATCTTACGCATTTACCACAGAATGAATTACTAACTTTGTGTAGACGGCATTTAGGTAAAATTAGCTTATTTTTATTGCGTAAGTTTCCACTTTCAACTTGTTAAGTTTCTTGAAACTATCTAAGTTTTTCCTTGTATACATAATATTTTCATAAATGTACTGTGAGGCAGGCAGGTGTACAGTAAAGCTGTATGCTAAACCACTAGACCAAAGAGATGGGAATAGTCAATTTATATATAATCTTTGTACTCTTAAGGTCGAGGAGTAGGCCCGAAGAAAAACTACGTTTATTTACAATTACACCATTTGAAGCCAGAAATCATTAGAGAGCGATTGCCTGGCATCGCTGAGACTGCGCACACATTCACAGGTGTCGATGTGTTCACTCAGCCCATACCTGTCCTACCCACAGTCCACTACACCATGGGAGGGATACCCATCAACTACAAAGGAGAGGTATCGTATAGTCAAATCATGAATTCTTATGGAATCGAAATGTGCATATGTGTGTATACGTTCTTGAACCCCGAATTTGAAACACACACATATGCACAGACACGCCAAATTTATAATACAATAATTGCGTCAGTCGAAAATGTTATTTTAAAAAAAACGCCTTTGATTATAAATGTATATTTACAAACGTGATATTTACGAGTTGCTGTACCCGCGGTTAAATCAGCGTAAAATTTTAGCCTATTTTTTCTAATATACCGTGTATGTATGTATTAGTCATATTATTGCAAAGTTTCATTAAAATCCATTCAGTAGTTTTGTGAATTATGTGCATTATATCTTACAAAAATATTATCGTTGCGTATGTGATTCAAAATCTCAAACAGTTACTAAAAAAATGAAACAATTGTCAAAAAAAAATGTGTTTAATTTGAAATATTTAAACTTTCTTGGTATACAGGTGATAGTCCACCAGGATGGCCGTGACTGCACTGTCAAAGGTCTACACGCAGTCGGTGAGGCAGTAAGCAATTGTCATGGTGCCAACCGGTTGGGTGCCAACTCGATTTTGGATATTGTGGTGTTCGGTAGAGCTATAGCGAATAACATCGTCAAGTTGTTCAAACCGGGAGAGAAACAGTGCAAATTAAAGGACGTGAGTTTGCTTTTAAATATTGTATTATCCAGGGACTAGGAAAGAAGATGCAAAATTATGCAAAATGCATAGGTCTAATAGAGGACTGATATATTCTGAAGAAAAAGGAGGACGATCCATAATCTTTAAAATAATAATACAACATTACTGCGGTCTAAATTATTGTGACTTTAAAAGATTGATGCCCGCCTTCAGTATACTAATACCAGCATACTCAGGATTCTGTCTTCTACGCATATAAGACATATGCGTAGAAGACAGAATTAGAGACATACTACAGAGGCGGATGCGGCATAAGAATTGTTTTCTTTTATAAAATTAGAATGGTGAAAAAGCTAACGCACCAGTTGATAATATAATATAATATAATATAATATAATATAATATAATATAATATAATATAATATAATATAATATAATATAATATAATATAATAATCTTTATCCATTCGTTAATTTACATTTTACAAGTTACAATTTTGCAGTCGTGTCAAAGATTTTTTCTACATAAATTAATGATATTTTTAAAGAACTAATAGAATAAAAAGTAGCAACCGTCATCTATATACATGACAAGCGCCAATACTATCCTCAGACAATTCACACAGCGTCATCTAGTACGAAGCTAAGCAGAGCTCGTCTTCCGGTTATTGGACAACTGCTACGCATGCATGGATACATTTTTGTAAATACATACATAATATACCGAAAACACCCACACCGATACAAACAATCATACTCATGAATATAAATGTTTGTACCTTGCGAGAAATCGAAACCGTAATCGTCGAAAGTAAAATGTGTTAAAGCGCTAGACCACCGATACCGGCATTGTAATGTTACATTTACACATGTTCTATTTTTGAAATGTAAGCTGTAAAATTATCTTAAATAAAGTAAACTATGTAGTTTATTAATATTTCCAGGATATTTGCGATGCTACATTGGACAATTTAGAGAAAGTTCGCACAGCTAACGGTTGCGCTCCCACCTCCGAATTACGGGAAGCTATGAGGAACACCATGCAATCGAAGTGTGCAGTGTTCAGAGAAGCGAAGCTTTTAGAGGAAGGTTGGTAACGTTATAAATATATTCACAGTTCGTCTAATTAAGCCTGCTAATATTTGCCAGCAAAAACATGGACGTTATTAGGTATCCAGAATACTCAGCAATGTATGAGGAGTATGTTGTGTATTCTCAATATTAAAGAGCAAGGTGTCATTTATTTCTACTATTCTAATTATTTGTAGCTTAGTAATTCTTACTTAGTTACAAATATTTTTCATGACAGCACAAGTCGGATAATGATCCACCCAGATACTTGTACTTTTTTATTTTAGTCTTACGTATAATATATTACATTAGAAATAAAGGGCCCAATAACAAAATACGACTCAATATATTGTAGTTCTAGATAACGATAATAAAACAAAACTATGATAATCAACTCGGCGGCCTCGGTGGTCAAGCAGTATAGCACACCACTTTACTTTCGATGGTTGCAGATTCGATTCTTCACCCGGAACAAACATTTGTATTTATAAATTTGATTGTTTGTATCGATCTGAGCTCTGCTTGGATGGCTCTATGTGAGTTGTCTAGTGATATTATTATTATTATTATTTATACCTTAAATACTATAAAATGGTTTGATTACGTGGTTATGGCATATAATAAGTTATTTATTTTATTATTTAACTACCTTTATGTCTTTTTATTATTTCTATTTTTTTTGTGTTGTGTAAAAGTAAATGTTAATAAATGAAATAATATGCACCCTGGGAAGGTATGTGACATCTGAGATACAGTATAATTTTATACTAGTTCAGATGGCACAATTACACTTGTATGTTAAAATTGTATTGACTCTTATGTACAACTTAATTATGTAACACAACCTATAACTGAGATAAATATTATTATTATTAACTAAAACAGCAAAATTTAAAAATTAATAATTTTATTGTTATTATCGTCTTCATTCATTATAGGTGAACAAGAAATCCAGCAATGGTTTAAAGCCTTCGATCAGATCAGAATTACAGATCGTCGTCTAAACTGGAATAGCGATCTCATCGAGACCCTGGAGTTGCAGAACATGCTGCAAATGGCTGTCCAGGTTGTCACTGCGGCAAAGAACAGAACTGAGAGTAGAGGTGCGCACTTTAGAGACGATTTTCCTAAGAGGGAGGATGAAATGGACTACAGTAAACCCACAAAAGACCAGGTAAAAATACGTTTCAGATTTTTTAAATTAATAAAACATGAGAGTTCTATGGACTTGATAGTTATTCTAGAATATCAAAGAATAATGACAATTACAAGTAAAAGGGTATACGGGTAATTACGGAAATTTACAACCAATCATTTTAATAAAAAAAATGGTATGACTGTATTTATATAATAAGTTAATAAGAAATATACTTAAACATGATAATTTGTTATTTAAAAACTATTGCAATGTTAAAAATTACTTCACATATTTAATATTAAAATTTTTTGGCCTACTTCTATATATCCTTCACCAAAATATAGAGAAACCCACCAGTTAAATTCATTTAACCCTCGTATGGTATAGTAATTTTAGTGTCACTAAACAAGTGTCTTTACTAGTGGCTTTGAATGCATTACAGGCCAGGAGACATGACACCGTAGTCCTCAGAAATAAGGCGATGTGATGTCTGTTCATATATATGTTGTCACATTTCTTCAAATAGTCGGTCAGCTTGGTTATCTCTTTTTTATACTACGACGGTAGCAATCCAGCATATGATCCGTATGATGGTAAACGGTTACCGTAGCCTGACTAACACCTGAATCACCAGTGGCGTTACATGCGCTTTGTACACCGCTAAAAAACCTTACTATAGTCGTGTATCTTACGAGGAATCGAACTTGCGACTATCGTATGTAAACCGGCGTGCAGAACTACTAAACCACCAGGCCGTCGTATTATTAAAAAGACACAAACTATCTGTCTATTAGCTTATCAATCCCTGATAGTATATCATGAACTTGCTATAATCACTGTTAAAATATTCATTTCAGACGAAAAAACCCCTAAACAAACACTGGAGGAAACACACCTGACCACATTAGACCTTTGCACCGGCAAAGTCACCCTCAACTATCGTCCGGTAATTGACACGCCTCTTGACGACGAGGTAGAGACGATACCACCTGTACCTAGAATCTACTAAACATGTATATTTTTGTACGTATTGTATGTATTGCTTAATCTCAGTGAGATATATTGTCATTTGCTTATTTATATTTAGTCTCTGTTATTAATTATACATTTTAAAGAGCATTGAGTATTTTGTTTTGGCATGAATCTTCTTTATCTAGTACCTTTACTCATTTGTTCTGACGGTCGCACTAGTCTAGCAGTTTATTAAACTGCCTTACTTCCGGTATTGTATTATATTATACATATAAGTATGTTTTTATTTTGTGTTTTCTGAGTAAATTATGTAATATTTTTCTACAAATATGTGACTATTCAAAAACTATATTATTATAAAAGTTATTCTCGGTTAGGAACTAAATGACGCTATGTAAATTGTTCTGTGTTATTATAATTGTTATAAAAACACTAAATGGACTATATTCAGTTTGATTTTACTTCTCTATTTCGATTTATTTTTTTAATTTGTAAAGTGTTATCACTATTAGATTTACTATTATGTTAAGTATATGTAATATATTTGGTAGTATACAAGAAACTGTATGTGTGTAAAGTTTGGTGAATTCGCACGTTATAGAGAACCAAAATAGTAAAGTGGTTCGATGCTTCAATATTTTATTAATATTTTCAGTGATACAGAATTGTATAATAAATGTGTCCTATCTAAAACTATCCTAGTATATTGTATTACTTATTTGCCATATCACCCCAGTTGATAATATTGATGATTTTGACAAGAGACCACTATACGTGAACCGGTCCTTCATGATTATATTGTACAATTGAAGATCTTTTATGACTGGACGTCGGCATGCATACCCGACCACACCCACTAAGCCAGGTGTTTTGATCAAATCGATGTTTTATAAGGATTACCTATTAATTTGCTTGTTTCCCCTAAAATATTTCACATTGTAATATTGTAAAATATTATGGTGCTCCTTTTAGGTGTTCTTATTTTTTAGGAAATATCTTAACCTAGAGGCTTACAATCCCCACTAGAGGCTTATAACCCAGCCGTATAATTGTTTAACTTCAACGTGGCAAAATAGTATTTCCACCGTCATCCACTAGATTGCTTCATTCTAGAAACCATTGTGATTAATGCAGAAGGATTTCACTACTCAACCCACCATAATGACCAACGAGACTTCATAATAGTACTGTATTTTAGATGATTTCAGCCGAGAGAAAATTATTGTTGAAATAAATATCTAATTGACAATGAAAGTAGCAGCGATTACGAGGGCGAGTTGAGAAGTTTAATTTATCTGAACTCAATATTTAACCCTATTTAAAAGTTGTCACCTATTAAATTTTATACTATCAGCGAGTAACATAGGCTGTACTACATTAGAAAAAGATGTCTACAATAATTGTGGAAAGTCGCTAGTTTCTTATGCTTTAAACACTAAATATTACAAAATTAAATTCTCAGTTCACAGTGCCAATAAGATAAAAAAATAAAAGAGGTGACATTCCGAGAGAGGAACAGGGGTGTATGTAGATTAGGAACGTAAATCCATGGCGATAGGCGAGCGTAACAGTAGGTAATTAGCAATGCTCAATGAAGACTGGCGGGCGGGGCACACGATAACAACTGCCACCGGTATTAACCTATTTCAAAAGGAGGAGGTTCGATCGATTTATTGTAGAGCAAGATTTTTCAACTAAACGTATTTAGAAGTATGTAAATACGTTCAGTTGAAAAGTTTAAAAGAAGTTAAGTTTAAAAGATTTAAGCATACATAGGTACAGACAGCGACAGCGACTTTGTTTTATACTATTTAATGATATTTGAATAAAGATTATTTCTAATTTAATGTAACTATAACAGAAGCTTACGCCCTCCAAGTGGCAACTGTTGCCTATGTACCTACTACATGATGTCCAAAATACCACTTATACATTGCTTATTTAGAAGACGAAGGTATCTCTTATCAAAAAGCTTTCAAAGCCAGATATTATATTGATACGTCTGAAATAGAAATTTAATTATAATAAAAAGTATAGTTATTTGTACTTTAAAAAATAACATGTTTTCTCATTCTTACAAACTGAACAAAAAAATGTTCCAACAATAATACTATATTTAACCTGTGGCAGAAGACTAAAGTTATGGCGTCACGCATCTAACTTTGTACAAAGTCAGTAAATTTTCAACATTACTTAAAAATACTATATCCTTATGCAATCTTAAAAAATGACAAAATGAGAGAAATAGCCTATATATAATAAAAAAGTAAATGCAAATGCAAAACAGTAATAAGAATACTCCTTTACTAGAGAGGAAATATAAAATTCATGAAAATCCTGTTTTGAGAGAGCCGGTTATTAGGGGAACCGTGTCTGTTCCATAAATAGTAGTAACAATAATATTTCGGAACAATTCACACAGTACAATGTACTCCCAGGGTAAGCAGAATTTCTGTTATGAGTGCCAAACAACTGATTACTGTTAGATTACGAACCTATATAAAGAATAAATAAAAATAGAAAGTGGACTGAAAATAATTAATGGAATAGGAAGAAGAAGTACGATTTCGCCCAGGAAGGACGTCTTCCACACTCCGAACACCCCAAAGTAAGCAATATAACACTAAACTTACTCACCTTTGCTCAGAAACGTCCCGATGTGTAGTAATAGCCGCACACTTTAGAGTGTATGTGTCAGTAAAAACAATTATATTCATTAAATCAATAATTTTCTTGTTTTATATATAAAAAATATTGAGCGTCCTTTTTATTCCAGTTCTTATTTTCTGTTCACTTTTTTTTTCTATATACAAAATTTAAGTGGCTACATGTTTTTATTTATGGCCAGCATTACCAAGCGCCTTTTGGTCCAGTAAGCAATTCGGTGATACAACTTGCTTAGATTAAGGAATTTTGGAATACGTAACAGATACTCTATACAGATTTTTTTGAAAATACGTAATATACGTAGAAAATACCGAGACCGAAACAATCTTAGTCATGAGTACAAATGTTTGTGCCAGGAACCGAGCTAGCGACTATCTGAAATCAGGCAGAGTACTAAAACCATCGTGTAATGTTGACTGATTAGACAGGTTAGATTTTTTTTTATATACTTTTTCTGTTTACTGAACTGATTGCTTCATTTACATATAAGTTATCTGTTAACAAATGGCTGAATATTCATATCAGGATACCCACTGGAGCTCTGAAAAATGTAACTGGCCGCTAATAGAGCGAACATTCTTTTTAATTAAATATAAAAAAGAGAATATACGCACGCCGTCTTTTATTTTTGTTATTGTTAATAAGGACATAATTTTTGTACTGTTTTACTACATTAAATAATAATTTATAGTGTACGATGTGTAGTGTATAGAGCATCAGTTCTAGATAACTAGTAACTGTGATTAAACTAAGATACAGTCGTGAGTTTTCTGTTCTACTGTTTCGCGAGATGTTTCGTTATGATTCGCAAAACTGACTCCATTTTCCTGCATATTCAATATTTTCGTACCCTGTCAAGCAGATATACAGACGATCTCCCGAGAAAACTTCATGGTTAGTTGCTGATGAATTTACCATCAATGCACACCTTGTATTCTCATAGACACCAATTTAAGAATCGAACTTTTCAACACTGTGTCCGATATTAGTAATGTAGGATATATTGCTAAATAATATTCGTTCAGATAATTTATTATGTACGAAGAATATATTTCAAACCAGACCATTAGTGTTATTGTGTGCTCATAAAAAAAGAATCATTAATTCCAGTGATGATTTAATTTTTAAGTAATTAGAATAGCAAGCAATCTAACGGTCCTCCTAATGATAAGCAGTGACCTTTGTTATATATACATGAACAGCACTAAAGAAACCACGTTATCACGTAAGGGTCGTTGTACCACTCTTGCTTTACCATTCTAGAGGACAAAGAAGTCATCCTGTAATTTCACTACTTAATTTGACCCCACAACACATACTCTTCGAGCTGCTTAACGGCCGAAATTGGAATGAGACTGAGTTACTCAAGCAGGTGACTTCTGACAAAGTCTACCAAGCTACCAAAAACATCTCAGCAACTAAACAACATTCGCTCTCGATTCGGGTAACTGCTCCAAACATCGCCACAAAAAAGCAAGCACTGTTTCCAGTCTATCTGGACAAAATCCGCGACGTGAGCCCTGATAATCCCGCGCAGGCGATCACAGGCGCCGCCCCCTGGGCGTGGCAGTTCCGGCATCCACCCCCGCGGTACTCTCGCCCTCTGTCTCCTACCGGACGAAGCACCTCGCTATTATACCGGTGTCCTGTCCGCGAACGCTCGCCTTGCTCCAATATATCGATTTGTTTATTTTTTTCCCGCGCAAACAAGACAAATAGGTCGGACGTGGCCCTTCCGAGTGTCGTGCCGTGCCGTGCACAACATGGACTGTGTCTTGACTTGTCGTGTGACCATGATGGGGATCGACTGAAGGTAAGCTTTTAAGGCGCGCTCTCTTGTCGGAAGTGAACTGTTGTGGTGATAGCCACAATTTAACCCCATTTGATATACTTTCAAAGCGTGTTAATATGTCCGTGTCTTTTTTATTTGATGTATTGTCATATTGTAGCGAACTGTGTCTGGTGTGTTATATACGAAAACATATGTACTTATGTACATAATTTCACACATTTATTGTACCTATTATAACATATTAACTGTACTCAAGATAACTCAATTTACTACACTAGTAGCTTTTCTAGCTACAAATAAAATATTACTCATACAGTAATAACATATATCTTCAATGTTCAACTTAATCAAATATAACTTATATGTACTTATGTAAACAAAATCTACTACTTTAATAATCTTACTATGAAATTACTTTTAAACTAGCTGTGCGTTCCGTTTTCCCCTAGATTATATAATATACCTACACAATGTTAAGATGAATTATTTCTACAATACACCGCTAAAATGCAGGGCAATCCTTATGGCACACCATTACGTGACTAGAAATAACGAAGTTATAAACGGGCCTGGACAGTAACGTTAACTTATACTATTTATGAGATTTGTTTTGAAACTAGCATAGATTTAGTATCCGTATATTTTTTATTTATTTGCCTACTGAAATAAAATAACAAACTTTTTGTGAAGCTTACAACAATGAATGACTAAATATCGTACGCAAAACGGTAAAATCATTTCTGAGATCAGCGCTATCTTTGTGCTAATCTCAGAAATGGCTTGAAGCAACAAAAAAAATTGACAAACATTTTAGGTTCTATTACAATTATATATTTTATTCCATAATAACAGTTATTCTCGTGTATACCTTCGATGTACAGACTGCGAGCAGTTATATTTTCTTCAATAGATTAATTGCATATTTCTATTAAATATAATATATGTAACTTACTGCCGTACTTAACTTTAACATTTAGATCACTGTTTTGTAACTGACCTTGAGTAAAGGTAAATAGAGATAACGCCATTAACATTAAAATAGAATTAATATATATTTTCCTTAAAACTAATAAGCACTTTTATATATAAGTAACATCACTTGTTTTTATTAATCACTTAAATTTATCTTTAGGTTAGGTTCCTTACGCGTTCAGTCAAAAGAACCAATTGCAATTGTTTTCTATTCTTACCCAAAACTATCTTCAGTCTTTATAACAAATCTCAAGGGTATAACAAAAAATAAGTTTTAATATGCACAAATAACTAGTATATTGTCACCGTAAAAAACTTGTATAATTAGTAAATATATATTACCTACAATAAAACCTGCGGAAATGTTAGACATGGAAAGCTGAAAATAATACGTTATGCAAAGCAAGCCACATGCAAATTACCTTGAAGTTCTTCATCCTCATGGCGCTATTGTACTTTATAATACATTTCCTATTCCGACGGTGACAGTAGTTGGTACTGTTACTCTATTCGTATATCAATTTAATATTCTGAACGTTTAATATTATTACCAATATGATAGTGATTTTGTTGATTTGTTCGGTATTTCCTAATATCTAAATAGTTGAAACCTATTGAAGATCAAGAATACTTATAAGAGGAAGCACATCTGACCTATTTAATGAATATATTTAGGCGACAAATGCCATATCATATACCTACTGGTAATACCTACATTCTCCCTAATTGAATTTAAAAATTAATCTGTATTTTTTAATCACGTTCGGTCATTTTAAATAAATAAGAGCAGAATTTCTTGTTATCTGTTCTTAGCAAAAACAAGATAAAAATGTACCACCACCGAACCGGTGGTATATTCGACATATAAAAGTCAGTAATAGACCTATATGACTAAGGATGTCATGATTTGATTTAATCAGAAAAGGAAAATATTGCATATAACATTTTTCATAGAAGCAGTTTCATGAGTTCACTGTTTTCATCTTATCCCTACTTTCCAAACTCTTCACAACAACATGGATTTCATGAAATTTCATTTCTGTTATCCGTAATACATTTTTATCTATTAGTAATTTTTGTTTTGCAAATTGCTCGACATAAATTTCCTTTCACGTTATTATGATACAAACAACGTAAACTATTTTGTTCGTAATGTGGAGTACATTTGGCAAGCATTCTGTGTAGACACAAAGTGCCCGCAATCGCATGCAATCATAAAACCACGAACAGCTATATTTTTATTAATATTTTTCCACTTTTATGTATGCTATTAGATGGTTACATACAATATCATATTACAGTTTTTGAAAAGAGAACTATTTACTAATAATAAGAATACATGTCTCCGCATAAGCAACATCTGTCCGCATCTGTTATTTGTTCATGACAATGTTTATATATAGATAAATTGTGTGATTGATATGTAGGTATATAAATCGCATATCGCCCGCCTGTACAGACTAAATATTGGGTTTAAGGTTTTAAATTATATACCATTCTAGCTGACCAACGGTTTTGTCATATAAGTTAATATGGTTATCAAAAAAAGGGCATTATAAAGAAAGGTTAAAATTTTAAGTTCTATGTATTTTTCAATACTACATAAAAGAAACAAATTTTGTTCTAATAATTTTAAAAAATGTTTTGCCGTGGAGCTTCCTAATAACATAGGAGAACAAAAATATATAACAACCTATTCTCAGATAAAATAAGTTAAATGGTTTCGGAGAAGTATGGCAACGAACACTGTGATATGAGAATTTTATGTATTAGATAATTTAATTTTCCATTTTATCATGTTCTCTCATTTGTTATTCATGTTAATTATAGTTGAAAGAATATTACACAAACTCTATTTCATAAATTATCTACGATCACTTAATAATACGATTAATACACACTTAATCTGCTTATGTTCAGGTTTGAGGCGTGAAATACAGACTAGACGAATAGTAAATTGCAGAGGTCATCACAATTTTCTTGTACTGTTTCCATATATTGGCGACGATTAGCATTTTTTATATCAATCCATCGAGATTTTAATAACTTTAGATCATATAAAAATAAATATTTACCAGTTCTTTAGTTTTAGTATAATAAATTTTTGACAATTTTATGTCTTACTGTAAGATATACGCTATTTCTTTTATAAAAATATCTTACATTTACAACTCTGTATTATCTGTTGCTGTTTTAAAATGCAGACAGATGAAGAGAATGGGTCATACTGCCTAAACAACTTAATCTTTAATAGAGTGGACTGATAAATTATCAATTATCGGCATTGCAGTTTATGGATATTACAATCTTGATTGAAGCCTCTTAACTCTGACAGCATAAGGTTTGTTGCCAGCCTTTAAATCACCGAAGAGTTAATCAGAAATATACAGTGATAAACTAACGAACTTCGAGCCTAAATCAGGGTATTAAATTAATAAACTGCGTTTATTATTTTTCTAATATTCGTTAAATTGTTTGTTTAAAACTCTTTTTTAATATCTTCGCTCCATAAAAGATTATATTTGCTTTATAAAAAATTCAAATTCCTTCTATATAGTCGCGATAGTAAATTTAAAGTACAGTACACCCCATAAAAGATAACGTTGGCAGTTTTTACTTGGAAACGCAAATGTATTCCAGGTAGCTTCAAAATTACCATACAAGCATAAATTCAGACCAATGTATCTACTCGTAGTGAGCGCTGTATGTTCTAAGTGCTTGAATAATATTCGCATAAATCAGTTGAGAATTAATTATTGCATACAAGTGTACTTGCAGTGTATAGTTCATGAATAGTTTAGTAGGCTATATTGTCATTGTGTCAAGCTGTTTGTTATAATGCCATGTATCACATCGTGTGGTGTTTGTTATATTGCGGACTATTGTTATATAATCTTGACGACGACTGACCTCGGTTGTCTAGTGGTTTAGCACACTGCCTTATCAGTAGTGTGACTAGATATTCAATTATAGTTATATGGTGGAGAAAACTAAAAATCAATCTACATAAAAATTATTTTATATAGTTTTCATAAAGCTCATAAAAACTTCAGTATCTTGGATACGCTGCCGCGATGTGCCACGTTGGATTGAAATAATTTTTTTGTTTTGTGAATGTACACCATACTTCGAAAAAATTGGTAGTGGCTTGTACTCTACATATATTATAATAAACTAGCTATCCGCCCGCGGCTTCGCCCGCTTGGACTTAGAATATAATATAGGTATCGCTCGTTTAAAGATCCGTGTTCAGTAGTGGGACATTATATATCCTAAATATTCCTCCTGAGTCACTCTATCTATTCGGTCTTTTAAACAAAAACGTATCAAAATCAGCGTAGGATTTTTTTAAGATTAAATCATACATAAGTCTATTACATAGAAGATATTTTAACCGGAAATTAGAGCCTTTTTAAATGGTAATGGCAGATTAATTGCGATCATCGGTATTCTGGTATATGAGCTAGTTGCCCGGCTGCATTGGCCCGTGCCGCTGGTAATAGTCGCTATAATTAAATTGTCCTTCAATTCCTTAGTAAGCAGTCTCTGATGGGTTTCTTAAAATCATGATTGGATCATGCTTTTGAGAAATTCCGATTTTTTACGTCAAATCGTATGGTAGCAGTCCAGAAGGGTTTAGTAAAAATTCCTGTGGATAATGAACTGCGTTTTCGATATTAGTCATGCTGTCGATTGATTTGTAATTTTTTATTTG